>NC_073302.1:138455852-138665852 GCF_027595985.1 Sorex araneus | reverse complement strand
TATCGTGATCTCATTTCTCAATGACACACAGGACCTGGTGCTCTAATTGTACAGCCCACATAATCCCACAATATTGGAATGTGGGTGGTATGTATATGGCTTATTTTTAAAAATAGCTTTTTCAAAGGTTGAAACTTTATGCTCAAAAAGGTTGCAATTTCAGAACCAAAAGCAGCTTGACACAAAATTCTAAGCTCTGTGTACACTGTAGTCCCCCTCTGGACTTTATGGGTGGTACAAGTCCGTTTTGGTGGTGTCTTCACACATATTTAACTGTTAATGTTCCAGGGGAAGGAGAGAAGATACAGTAGTTCAGAGCATTTTCCAATTTTCATAGTGCAAATATTGCCATCATGATTGATTTCAAACTACTAACCTGATAATAAACAACTGGAATTGGAAGGTGGAGATAGTACATTGAGGAAAGTGCTAGCCTTGTGCAAGACCAAACAAGATTTGGATTCATATGGTTTTCCAAGCCCTCCAGGAGTGATCCCTGACTGCAGCCATGATTTATCCCTGAGCACAGCTGGCAAACAAGGAAGGAGTTGGCGTATGACTGGGACCATTATATTTCTAGAATAGTGATAAAGTAGATATAAAACCTTTAAGAACATAGACAATAAAATGAAGTAAAATAATTTAAAAAGTGATGAGTTTTTAGATATTATTGCTTCTGCTTTTTATTTAGCTTATAAATTGATGATTTATATAATGTAATTATTTTGAAGGGAAGAGGGAGTGAAAGTGGGAGAGAGAGTGGAGAGTATCATGCTCAAGTGGATTGCCCCGTAGCTGGAAGACTGCTTCATGAGCGGAGGGGAGAAGGCAGATAGTATAAAGAAGGGATCACTAAGAAAATGATGGCTGGAGGAATCAGTCGGGATGGGAGGTGTGTGCTGAAAGTAATGGACCAACCATGATGACCTCTCAGTGTCTGTGTTGCAAGCCATAATGCCCAAAAGTAGAGAGAGAGTATGGGGAATATTGTCTGCCATGGAGGCAGGGGGAGGGTGGGAAAGAGGGGGGTAAACCGGGCATATCGGTGGTGGGAAATGTGCACTGGTGGAGGGATGGGTGTTTGATCATTGTGTGATTGTAACCCAAACATGAAAGGTTGTAACTATCTCACAAATTTAATAAAATTTAAAGAGATAGATAGATAGATAGATAGATAGATAGATAGATAGATAGATAGAGAGAGAGAGAGAGAGAGAGAGAGAGAGAGAGAGAGAAAGAGAGAGAGAACCCAGGTTTCTCCAAGGGCGGAGAGAGCCCCTACACATATCCTAGCATTAGAAACAAAAGCATAAAGATACACATCTCAAGAGGGGAGATGCAGGCGACACATGTGCTAGGGCAACAAATGTCCTTGGCCACATGGGCACAAGCAGCACATGGGCTCAGGCAGCATATGTGTGTCCTTCTTTTGTTCAAGGTGACTTTTATAGGGTTTTTTCATGTGGGGCCTCCACTCAGATAAGAGTCCTTTGCTACGATTGTTGCCAAGAGGGTAGAATTGGGTGCAGCACTTGAAACTTCTTTTCTTGACCTTTTGTTCCTGCTGGATCTTCTTTCTGCTGAATCACTAAAATTAATCATATTGATTGATTAATTAATTCATTGATTAATTAACAAATTAATTAATCAGAGAGGTCTGAAGGTTTTCAAGGAATTTTCTTCCTGAGGAAGGGTTCAGTCTCACTCAGGGTCTGCTGAAGGTCTTATCAGGTCAGTCTCTGTTTTCTGTATCCACTGGGTGGATCAACCTTAGAACTTTCCTTCCCAAAACTTTTCTTGAATTAAGTTTCATTGCAGAGTCTCTTGCCCCTGCACATGGCTGTCTTCACCAGGGCACCTTGGAGGGTGGCAGGTTTCCTTCCCTGCCCTGAGCAGAGCCCTGGCAGCCAAAGACCTCCAGAACCCAGCCATAGCCATGCTCAAGACCACTCTCCACATGCTTGGACGAGCCTCACGCATAAAGGAACTGGCAGAGGAACCCAAGTGTGCAGGACCCGAGGCTGAGATCTCCAACCCTTCTTGTATCTAGCTAGGCTTCCTCCAGCCAGATCCCAGTAGCTTGGCAGCCACCTACAACGGCTAAGATCCAGTGACTATAAGACAAAGCTCCCAGACCTCTTACAGCCTAGTCCTCCCTCTTGGAGAACCTGGCAAAGTACCAAGAGCATTCTGCCCACATGGCAGAGCCTGCAAACTCTTCGTGGCATATTCGATATGCCAAATACAGTAACAATGATGGGACTCATTCCCATTACCCTGAAAGAGCCTCCAATGCGGCACCGCTGGTAAGAACGAGTAAAGAAAGGCTGATAAAATCTCAGGGGTAGGACGAATGGAGACGTTACTGGCACCCACTCGAGCAAGTTGATGATAAACGGGATGACAGTGATACAGTGAATTGTTAATAATTGTTAATAATTGTCTAAAAATGTCTTACGATATTCTTAAGTATTAATACTCCTTGAAAGTTGATAAAAGCCAGTTTTGGCACACTGCTGGCCTTTTTCCTTTCTCTCAATGCCTCTTTAGTTTCACTATTCAGGATTTGAAGCTGGAGGAGGATAAGTAAATACTAATATATTTGAGGTATGGTGCTTAGTAATATGTAGACTTTAACAAAACAGAATACTATTCATTGCATACTTATTATGTTAGAATAAAAGTAGGTATTTTGCATATATGTTATCTCATTCCATAGGATAATGAGGGTATTAATATGTATTCTACTAATAAAGCTTATAGAGGGAAGAACTTTCTCTATGATTCTAGCATTAAATAACTGTATATTAATATGGTAAACCAGATTAAACATTCAGGTATATTAAGCTTCACAGTCTCATCTGCTATTTGCCTTCATAGTCACTTTGTGAAGTGTAGTTTGCTACTGATTTTTATAGATGTTACATGAAAAAGATAAGAAATGTTTTCTTTTTGTTGTGTGCCATGCATTGAATGAAGGCCTCAGACATCCTAGGTAGGTGCTTTAACTTCCAAAATAATGTTTCCAAGACTGAACTGTGTATTTTCAAAGACTGTCTTTGTCTATAAATAAATATTATCTCCTTAACTTATATTATTTCTAATACAAATTTCAAACTATTTTTAGAATTTAAAATTATTTTTCATTAACACTTGTCTACAGGAGTATAAATGCTTATGGTTTAAGAATGCAATGTGGGGCTGAGACAATAGCAAAGCAGATAGGACGTTTGCCTTGCATGCAGCCGATCCGGGTTCAATTCCCAGAATCCCATATGGTTCCCTGAGAACCGCCAGGAGTAATTCCTGAGTGCATGAGCCAGGAGTAACCCCTGTGTATCACCAGGTGTAATCTAAAAGAAGCAAAAAAAAAATAGAGAGAGAGAGAGAATGCATTGTTACAAACTCTTTCCACTAAGTACCAATATTTCTCCACCAGAGCCCATTGGGCACTCTTAGCCCTGTCACCTTTGACACCCCACTTAGTGATTTTAACTACTACTAAGAGTATAAGGAATTTTCATTGAAACTTGCCTATTTCCTTGCCTGATTTATCTATCTATATATCATCTATCTATTTTTATGGGTTTTGTGCTTCTTCTGACTTATTTTGCTAAGAATCAGTATCTCTAGTTCCATCAATATCGCTGCAGAATGCAAGATTTTCCTTTTTCTTTCTTTTTTTAAATATATAGCCAAGTAACATTCCACTGTATGTCCATCCATTTATACGAAGTTTGACATTTGGTTTGTTTCCAGATCATCGCTTTTGTAGCAAGCACAGCAATGGACACAAGCATGCATTAGCCTTTGAATTAGTATTAGTGAGTTTGTGCTATTTGGATTGATGATACCTGAGAATGAAAATATTAGCTCATATGGTAGTTCAGTGTTTAAGTTTTTGAGAAATCTCTATACTGTTTTGAATTGGAGTTGGATCAATTTTAATCTTAATAAGTAATGAAAGAAGCTTTCTTTTTCTCCACATCTCTGCAGCACTTGCTATTCCTAGACTTTTGATGCAGGTCATTTTCATTGATAATATCACAGTGTTATTTTGATTTGATTTTGCTAAAAACCAGTAATAATAAGTGATGGGGACCATTTATTTTCATGTTTTTGCTGCCTAATATTACATATTCTTTGGTGAAATGTCTAGCTCTTCTCATTTTATGAGTTATGTCTATTAGCCCTTTGTGAGGTGAAATATATGCAAATATTTATCACATTTAGTAAGATGTAAGATGTCTTGTTGTTTTAATTATAGTGTCTTTCATTGAATTATTTTAGCTTAACATCAATTGCTTTGAGGTATAAATTATTTGATTTAATGAGTTATACTTTTGGATATACATTTGGATATACATTTGGAATTAAGGAGTTACCCATGTTCTTAATAAATTTACTTATATACTATAGTAAACTAAGAGGAATAAAGAATGCTCAGGAAAAATAAATAAGCCCATGACCATCATATATTAAATCAGCAGCATAAATAAGGAGAAGTCATATTTGTTATTGTTTGGGCATCATAATAATTTTCATCCTAATACTTTTTAATCCATTGAATAGAGTTTATAATCAGTATTGGGAAAAGTAAGCTGATTTGGCTGCCTGCTTAAGCAAGTCACTGCTGTTTGAAAGTCTTTCTGAGAAAAATGAACCATTAATCTATATCTGTTTGACTTCATTCCTTCTTTCTTAATAGGTAGACTCTCAGAATGCTTGAATATGTGTCTCCCATTGAACAAATCCTAGATCACAGGAATAAAATGAGACAGACTCAGATTATTTTCTTATCTCAATGTTGGGAATGGGGAAGTTGATAATTAGAGTTGGGTGGAAGGGGTGGGGCAAAAAGCAATACACTTTTAAAAAATCATAGTGAAAAGAGTTTCTGAAAAACACCAACAACCCCAAACAAAAACTACCAGAGTTCACTATTTTTTTAATGACATGTTTTTGTGCATGAGAGTCTGTTTTGTTCAAGTTCCCTTAGTTTATTTTTATGTTAGAGAAGATATGTATATTAAAACTGTCATACCTTATAATAAGACCACTCTGTAACTGCACACTTTAAAGTTGTAAGTAGTGAATTTACTAATTAATTGCATAAACAGGGACATACTTTCCAGACTTGCCCTGCTGGGAATGTCTGAAGTTTCTGTTTCCTGCTATGTGCTTATTCAGACATAATTCTGAAATGTGCAGAGTGATTTCTGTTTTCAGGAATAGTAACCCTGATATATTCTAAGCATTTTTCATTATGGTGCCTCAGACATAGGTAGAAACCTGTGGATTAAATTTTCAATTAGGAAGAAGAAATATTGTTCCTTAAATACCATCAATACCAGACTAAGGATTAGTATCTTTTAAAAGTGTAAGGATGTCAAATAGAAAAAAAAATTATCAAACTCACATTTGTCTTGTGGGAAATATGTAACATATGGTATTATACTCTTACCTTACTTTCTGAAGTATATAATTTCATTACATTCCTTACCATTGTTTCCTAAAGTGAGCAATGCCATTCCAGAGGTACTAAATCAATTCAAGGGGTAGTAGTCACCTATGTGCAATTGGATGTGACTTTTATTTGTATTCTTAAAGAAGGTAAGGAGATAATACTGAGAAAAATTTCCACGTGGGGAGAATACTGAGTAATTTTAGTTTTAGAACCTCTTAATAAAAAGAATACCACTACTTTCTTAGAGTAACATTAATAATTCTCTTATTATAGAGTAACCAGTTGCTTTCTAGTTATAAGGTGAGTTAAGTATATAAGACAAAACTAAGAAAGACCAGAGAACAAGAGAATGGTCCTTCTTACAGTGAGCACCAAAAATCCTGTCAATTGGGAGTCTATAACTTTGATATCTACAGTCAACATATTGTAACTATTCATTTTGAAGACTTCCCAGGAATTAAAAATGGCAAACATCACATACTTAGCTCAGAAAACTTACAAAAGCATTGTTTTAAATTTTTATCTACTCTATTGTTACATTCTTCTGTTTTGCTACTGAAGTTGGGGGCGGGGGGAGGGGAGATTAGCTATAAACCCCACACAGGCTGAGTTAGTAGTATCTAGAGAAAGTAATAATTTTCAGAGGTAAATCTCTACAAATTATGTCAGATGTGACCACACCTGTTGAAAAAACAGTATAATATACTAGAATTCCAGATGTCTATGATTAATTTGGTCAGTCTAACGCATATGTAAGAGAGTTTGAAAAAGAATTGAGAAAAAGGTAAACTTTCTGAGGTTTTTGTACATCTTGCTATTTAAAAGAATCATGGAAGGGTTGGAAGGTTTTTCAACAAAAGATTTAGCCAAGGCTCCAGAAGTCCCTAGTTTCAAGTGTCAAGAGGTGAGTAGGGCATGAGAATTTACTTCTGTTGGAAGTTCCTGGAAGACTATATGGTAATGAAGAAGAAAAGATCCTATCTAGTGAAGTCAACACTCATTTGAAAGATCAAAGGCTCATTTTCTTCAATCTCAGAGAAACACATTTGCATAGACATGTGTGCACCCACATCACATGCACATGGTAACTAGGGAACCCATTGTCTCTCTCAGAAATAACATTTTTCAAATTCTTTGCATAAGTAATACTCAATCCAAGTTTATTTCTTCCAAACTTCTGAAAATAAAAAGAGAAATGTGGTGAAAATGGAGAAACTCTACACCACGTGTTCCCCTTCCATGAAAGGAAGTTTTGCAAAATTAAAATAGAACAAGAATTTTGAGAATCAAAATAATCTCCTGAAACCTAACTCTCTCACAATGAATATTCTCATATGTTTTTGTTTTCACGAACAATATTCTACACCTATAAGTCAACAAAAATTAAATGAGATTTTGAAATCTTAATTTGGTTGGTAATTCCTTTGAGGGACATGTGTGCTTCTGTGTAGAATACTTAAAGGGGCCTCTAGTGTTGAGTGATTTGGTGTGTTGAGTAAGTTACTTATTTTCCATGTATCCTTTGGTTCAATGTAAATTGAAGGTAACTTCTTGATTCATACGGTTATTTTCAAAAAAGAAATATTTTTTTGATAGACTTCCGTATGTCTTTTCGACATGGTGAAATATTATGTGCTTATTAAGTGACAAAATCTTCTCCATACTTTTCTTAGAGAACAAAGGCAAATAAAATGGAAATACTTGAAGAAAAATTAAGAAAAAATGTTAAGGTGAATAATTTCACACTGAACAATGTAGCATTAATGAGAATTTTAAGGTAACACCAAAGGCTATTATTTTGTGTGATGAGAAAAGAACATTCAGAAATTCACTATTGTTTAAAAACTAAATATTTAACTTATTAAAGTTTTATGTGAAAAAACTTCTAAGTATAGTCAAGTATTATTACTCTATATCTAGCACATTACTGAAAAGATCACTTGGAAAAGTTCTCATTAAAAGTTATTTCAAAAGTGTTACATTTTATACACTAGCTCCTTTTCAAGTTCTATTATGCTTTGAAATAAACAAAATCTTTTTGAATATGAATTTTGTCTTATATATGTAACCAAACTTAAAAATTCATACTACATAATAGAATTGTTATCTATTTCAAAACAGTACATAAAATAAGCTTTCCTTTTATTTTATTTTTTATTTTATTTTTTGTTTATTTTTATTTTTTTAATTTTAAATTTATTTATTTTTTAATTAGTGAGTCACAATGAGGGTACAGTTACAGATTCAAACATTTTCGTGCTTTTTTTCCCCTCATGCAATGTTTGAGAGCCCATCCCCTCCATCAGTGTCCATTTTCCACCACCAATGAACCCAGTATCCCTCCCACCCCCTCAATCCCATCCCCCCCACCCCACCCCGCCTCTGTATCGGGGCATTCCAATTTGATATCTCTCTTTCCTTTTGGGTGTTGTGGTTTGCAATAGGGGTATTGAGTGGTCATCCTGTTCAGTCTCTAGTCTACTTTCAGCATGCAAATCCCTTCCCGAGCAGGATCTCCAGTCACATATTACTTGCTGTTCCCCTCTCTATCTGGGATAACTTTCCCCCAGCATGTGAGGCCAGATTCCAAGCTATGGAGCCAACCTCCTGGTATTATATACTACTATTCTTGGGTATTAGTCTCCTACTCTGTTGTTCTATATTCCACAGATGAGTGGAATCTTTCTATGTCCCTCTCTTTCTGGCTCATTTCACTTAGCATGATACTTTCCATGTTGATACACTTATATGCAAAGTTCATGACTTCATCCTTTCTAACAGATGCATAGTATTCCATTCTATAGATGTACCAAAGTTTCTTTAACCAGTCATCTGTTCTCAGGCACTCGGGTTTTTTTCCAGATTCTGGCTATTGTAAACAGTGTTGCAATGAACATATAAGTGCAGATGTCATTTCGACTATACATTTTTGCTTCTCCAGGATATATTCCCAGAAGTGGTATTGCTGGATCAAATGGAAGCTCAATTTCTAATTTTTTGAGAATCATCTATATTATTTTCCAAAGGGACTTGACCAGTCGGCATTCCCACCAGCAGTGTAGAAGGGTCCCTTTCTCCCACATCCTCTCCAACAGCGGTTGCTTTTGTTCATTTGGATGTGTGCTATTCTCTATGGTGTGAGGTGGTATCTCATGGTTGTTTTGATTTGCATCTCCCTGATGATTAGTGATGCAGAGCATTTTTTCAAGTGCCTTTTGGCCATTCGTATCTCTTCCTTGGGAAAGTTTCTGTTCATTTCTTCGGCCCATTTTCTGATGAGGTTGGATGTTTTCTCCTTGTAGATTTCAACTAGTGCTTTATATACCCTTATCAACCATTTATCGAATGGGTATTGAGTGAATATCTTTTCCCATTCTGTAGATTTTCTTTGTATTCTGGTCACTGTATCTTTTGCGGTGCAGAAGCTTTTTAGTTCAATATAGTCCCATTTGTTTATCTCTGTTTCTACTTGATTGCTTAGTTCCATGTCATCTTTGAAGATACCTTTAGCTTCAATATCATGGAGGGTTTTCCTGACCTTGTCTTTGATGTACCTTATGGATTGTGGTCTGATGTTGAGGTTTTAATCCATTTTGATCTGATTTTTGTGCATGGTGTCAGGTCAAAGTCTAAGTCCATTCTTTTGCATGTGGTTGTCCAGTTATGCCAGCACCATTTGTTGAAGAGGCTTTCCTTGCTCCACGTCACATTTCTTGTCCCCTTATCAAAGATTATGAGACAGAGGAAAGGGACATGAAAAAAGCATCCCATTCACAATCTCACAATCATGCCCCAGAAAATCAAATACCTTGGAATCAGCTTAACTAAAGAAATAAAGGACCTCTACAAAGAAAACTATAAAATGCTACTCCATGAAATAAAAGAGGACATGAGGGAATGGAAACATATGCCCTGCTCATGGATAGGGAGAATAAACATTGTCAAAATGGCAATACTCCCCAAAGCATTATACAGATTTAATGTGATCCCTATAAGGTTACCCATGACAGTCTTCAAAGAAATGGATCAAGCAATCCTGAAATTCATATGGAACAATAATCGCCCATGGATAGCTAAAACAATTCTTGGGAAAAAGATGATGGGAGACATCACTCTTCCCAACCTTAATCTTTACTACAAAGCAATAACAATTAAAACAGCATGGTACTGGAACAAAGGCAGAGCCGCAGACCAATGGAACAGAACGGAATATCCCTACACACAATCCCAAATAAGCTTTCCTTTTAAAATCACAACTAATGTAATTATGGATTTAAATTTACAAGGCTGTTGCTCTTATATATCAAAATTTAGTTATTTAAATTTCAAAAAGTCATTCTGTTTTTTTTTAGTTCAAACATATTTATACCCAATCTTAAATCTTGTAGAAGATAATTAGCATTCAAAATAATGGAAAAGATTTTTTAAATATATTTTGTTTTTTGTGCCATACCCTATATAGTCTCTGTACTATCTGTCTGGCCTCTTAATGGAGATAGTTTTGCACCAATGGTATTAGTGAAGCTCTGGGGCTATCCAGAACAGGTGCTCTCTCTGATTGCTGAAGAAATTATGCAGCTAGACAGATGGTAGAGTGGATAAGATAATTGCATGCACCCAACCTAGATTCGATCCCTGGCACCCCATATGATCCATCAAATCCTACTAGGTGTTATCCCTGAGTGCATAACCAAAAGTAAGCCCTGAATACAGCTGGACAAGGCCCCAAAAGCCAAAAAGAAAAAAATGTAATTAGTTACAATTGCCTCAACAGTATGAGGGTATCAATAACCAGAGAGTTCAACTGGAACACCACCTGAAATCTTATTGATAATCTTGAACATTTTATAGTTACTTTACATTAGGGAAGTGTGATGGAATTGCTACAAAGTTCAATTCCTTATTGTCAGGATAAAATCATGACTTAATTCTGCTATTAGTACAAATTACTAATGCTCTTTACTGCATGCAGTTCTTGGGATCTGATATAAATGTCAAACAGCAAAAAAAAAAGTTGAGGAGCTTCTTAACGCTCATAAGATAGTTTCCATAGTGCAGTGTGTCCTAGATGAACAGAATATACTCCCATAAGACCTATTCTTAGTACATTTCTAATGCTCTCTTTGGTTCATGTATGTTTTTGCCCCTTTTGGGATAACTACTTTTCACCAAATTCACAATATTACTAGAAACAATGAGTAATTCCCTAACAAGTTTCATCAAGAAAATTCCCATGAAGTTACATCAACAAACTTCTTTTGAAAATATTATGTCTAAAGGAAAGAAATCTGCGCAGTATAGAAATTATTGATCATAAGGCCTAAAGAGAGAGAGAGAGACAGACAGACAAACATATAGGCAGACAGACAGAGACAAACATACAGAGACAGAGAATAAAAGTGTTTGCCATAGTGGCAGGTGGTGGGATGGTGCAGTGGATGGGGAGGGAAACAACAACCATTGGTGGTGGGAGAAGTACACTGGTGAAGTCATGGGTATTGAAACATTGTATGACTAAAATTCAATCATGAACAACTTTGTAAATGTGCATGTCAATGTGATTAAATTAAAAAATAAATAAATGAAAAAAATAATTGAGAAAATAAAATAGAGATCATTCTTCCCGCATTATTACTGGGAGGAGGTGCCTCCTGGCCAGTGCTGAAAAGGTGCAGGGACGCTTCCTGTAACCCTTGGCTAATCAGACCAGAGGTTCAGTGTAGGATTCAAGGATGCAATGCTACTAGGATTATGTATTGCCAGTGATTAGTTGTGTTATCTAAATGTTACTCAGGAGTTTTCGGGGCTGCATCTGAAGATTCTTGTGCTCCACATGGTGCTAGAGATGGAATCTATGTGAATTGTAAGCAAGACATGTATCACAGCCCATATACTATCTATTTATTATTTTACCTGATTAATCAGAATGTTATAAAGATCAAGTGACAGGATGTAAATGGACTTGAAAGAAGTGTCATGTTAATGCAGGTGTTCAAATTCTGCATTCTGCACCCTTATAATAATGTTCCTTGGCTTTGGTTTGGGGGATCTAAATGAGACTGGGTAAATGTGAATTGGCCCCTTTATATTCGTACCAGAAAGATAAGTACCAAATTAAGGCACATTTATAGTCTATGCTTCTTAATTTCACTGATATTTCCAAAAGCTTACTAATAGAGAGGTTTCAAAGCTATGTTTCATATTTGTTTTCTCTGGAATGAAATACTGAGGAACTTTACATCCCTTTAATGAATGTTGTGAATACGCATAAAAGCTAGAATCTTGTCTTCCCTCAAAACATTTCTTTTATACTACTTTTCCAATATCTCTCATTCAGGTAAAGAATTCAGAGAAAAGATCAAAATAAATACTAATTCAGGTAAATGATTCAGCGAAAAGATCAAAATAAATACTAATTAAGGTTAAATGTAAAAACAATAAACATAATTTCCAAGAACAATTTAAAAAACTTTCTCTGACAAAATAAAAATGTCTAAAGATTATCAAGCAAAAATAAAACTGGCAGAAAATGATGAAAAATTTGCAAAACAAATTTGAAAGAAGATTGAAAAATGTCTGTATTAAGTAAAAGATGTTGAATTTGAGGTCAAATTTTGGAGTTCTGGTGTGGTACATCATGAGAGGACACATACTCTATAACTTCATCATCATCATCATCATCATCATCATCATCATCATCATCATCATCATCATCATCCCGTTGATCATTGATTTTCTCGAGCGGTCTCAGTAATGTCTTCATTCGTCCTAGCCCTGAGATTTTAGAAACCCCTCTTTACTCATCCTTCCCAACAGTGCCACATTAAAGGCTCTTTCAGGGTCAGGGGAATGAGACCCAGCATTGTTACTGGTTTTGGCATATGAATACTCCATGGGGAGGTTGCCAGGCTCTCCCATGTGGGCAGGAAACTCTCAGTCGCTTGCCGGGTTCCTTGGGATGTGTACTTTGATGATTTATATCTAATGCTAGAATGTTCAGGACTCATGAGGAATCTCATTTTATTTGAAATAACTGGTGTTTCTTTCATAATCTTGACCTAATTCTTCTTTTTTTTTAAAAAAATAAGTATATCACATTTTATTTATAAGCTCTGAGGGAGGGGTGGAGAGACAGAGACAGAGACAGAAATAGAGAGAGACAGAGACAGACAGAAAGAGACAGAGAAAATTATTGATGAATACAAAGCCAGAAGTTAGCCCCGAGTATTGCTGAGTTTGTCCTCAAAAGCAAAACAAAAACGTTTGTGTTTATTGGACCAAATCTATCTATCCCTTGAACATTTCCCTAGTGAATCACATTAGGTATTGTAGCATTACATTGTTCTCCCATTGTTCATCGATTTGCTTGAGTGGGCACCAATAACGTCTCCATTGTGAGACTTATTGTTACTGTTTTTGGTATATCAAATACACCACGGGTAGCTTGTCAGGCTCTGCTGTGCAGGCGGATACTCTCTACTCTCAGTAGCTTGCCGGACTCTCTGAGAGGGATGGGGGAATCGAACCCAGGTCGGCTGCATGCAAAGCAAATGCCCTACTCACTATGCTATTGTTCATTAGGTATCTGTGTATGTGCATATACATATATATTTATATGTGTATACCCCAATTTAAAACATTATGGTTCATTTTTATGATAAAGTAAATAGTTTCTGTTATCATATTTACATTCTACTATCTAACTACTTCATACTGATGTGGCATACAAAACTTATAGTAAGAATTAAGCTAAAAGAGAATTCCTAAATCCCCAGCTTTAGTTCTGGTTTTCATGAGTGTAAACCCAACTTTTACCCAAATTTTTAAAAATACTGTTTATTCTTAAAGAGAAAATGGAAATTTTTTAAACTAATAAAGTGAAATTAGGAGAAATTCAGAATTTATAAATATTAATAAGTAAATATCTCAGAAAGCTTATGGGGCTCTTGATACCAGTTTTTCAGTATTGTGTGTAGAAATATAAGTTAAAATGCACCACCTGCTGAATATAAATATCATGTGCTACTTAAAAATAATTAAATAAGGGAAGAGAAATTATCCACTCACTGATCTAAGTGTCCAAGAAATAAAGTATAAACATTAAGAGGATCAGAAGACAAGCCCTAAAGTAAATATTTAGAACATTTTGGTTATTTAATTTGAATTCAAAGAGACTTTCTTCATTTATTTCAGTGAAGAGAGACTAGAGGGTTTCATTTTTTCCAAAGGAACTAAGTAAAAAAGGGAAATTAGTTATAAGGAGCACTGTCGGCCTGTTAATGTTCTTTACACCAACCAGATAAACATAGGAAAATATGGCTGGCTTTACCAGAACATAGACTCTTAGGAAGGAAGCAGTCTTTCATGGAGTTTATTATATAAATCCAAGCCAATTCTTTCTTACTGCACTTATTCTAGCAAGAAATATTGCTCTTTCATAGGAGATACTCTGTACCGTCTTCTCTCACTCTTTAAATACCATCCCCTATGAAGTTACTTCATATCTAAATAATGTGCGCATCAGACAATGATGAAATTTTATTAGTCACTAAGAATCTTACAGTTGCATCTTAAAAGTATGAATAATCAAAGGAAAATAATGATTCAGGATCAAGTGGTTCTACTTGGAATGATATTCAATAAATTAATCCTTTCAAAGCGTATATAGAGAAGTAGATTTCCATATCTAGAATTCAGTTGTCACTAGGAAATTGTTTTACGTCTAGAATAGACTATGACAAAGTAGACATTTTCAAAAGACTCAGCAATAAACTCAATTGAAGGAATATTAGTACCATACTTCTTTATGTTGTAAAGGCCACAGCTATTCTTTGGGATTTTGAAAACCAGTTTGGTATGAGTGCACTCCACCCACTCTTGTCAAACCAGCATCCCTGCCGATGCTGAACATATGGTCTTTCAGGGAAACTGTCTGCTCCTTCCCCAGAGCTTCTTGTGTTTCCAAAGAACATCATGTTCCAGGAGGGAAGGCAGAGAATTGCTCTTAAATTCTAGTACCTCAACCATTTGGATTGTGTTTACAACTTTACACCATGGTCATTCCAAAGAATCCAGAACAAATTTTTTCTTGACAGGACTCCATTTTTGTGGAAATATAATCAGTAGCTACCAAAAATATCAGTCTATCTCCAGCATGTCTCTGACCTATGGATCACATATAATTGGATTTTCCCAAGAATCACAGTAAAAAATAATTAGAGGTATCTCATGACTGAGTTTGCTTGACTGTGAGTTTACACACGTACATACACATATGCATAAGCACTAAGAATTCAGGTACTTACATTGGATTGTGTGAATAACATAGTTCAGGCACAATAAAAATTTTGAATGAAGACTTGGGTACTAAGTGATAAATGTTTAATGTGAGGCCATACCCCATGATGCTCAGGGATTCCTCTTCCTCTCTGCTCAGGAACACTCCTGCAATATATGGGGCACCGTATGAGGTAATGGGATTAAATCCATGTCAGCTGCATGTAAGGCAAGTGCCATAACCTCTGTACATGTTTTTAGCCCCAAGAAATATTTTTTACTTCTAAAGGGAAAGAGTCAGGCACAACTCTTGATCTCCCAGAAGGAATACTGGAATGGATGGATGTACACTATAGTTTCAGAGAATCAAAGACTCAAGATCTGTCTAAAACTTGCTAGGGCTGTAGGAGGGAGCAGAAGTCTTTGGAATGATTAAGAGAATTAGGGAAGGGAAATGATTCTGAGTGCAATAAGATGTGCTATTAGTTACTGATAATTCTATCCTAGACTCCCAATACAGAGTTAAGAGTTTTGAACAACAGAAAAAGATCCTAACACAGATAGAGTTGTAGTTCTAAGGGTTATGGGAGAACATGCTATGACATACATATTAATAGTAATTGGTATTAAGCTTAGTTAAATTATTGTTACACTAGTTGGATGGGAGCGGGGAACATGGTCACAAAGATTAATGAGGCATCTTGAAAATACAATATATGAAGACTTTGATGTCCTTATATTAGCAATAATCTTTCAGAGAATACGCATCACATTTTTTCTCTAACAAAAGGGAACTTACATAATTTTCTATGACATTTTTCAAAATGATTCAAGATTTTGGGAGGGTAATAGATTTGGGGCCATACCTGTTTGTCTGGGTATTTGTTTGTTTGACTGGGGGCCAATGAAAAGCTAAGGATTAAAGCAGAGTTGTCCTTTTAACCACTCTACTACCTCTCCAATCCCAAGGTTTAAGAAAATTATATAGTGGGCTTCCTTGTGCCAATCATAAAGTTTCACAAATTCTCTATTCATGTTCTAATATTCTCTGCCTGAACTCTTATCCACCAACCCACCCAGAATTTTGAAGCAAATATTATTATTTCCCATATGTCTCTATCTAAAAAAGGTGTCATTTTTCAAAATGTGAATATATTAACATTTAACAAGCTTTTATATGATATTAACAATATATAAATAAAGAAATTTTAAGGTAAGTAAAATGTGGCTTTCAGCAAGTATCTGGGACTGAGCCAGACCATCAAATGTGATGAATAACATGACACCCTTTACCTAGACTGACGGAACATTGGCGTATGACATTGAAATACTTAATAAAAGTATTCATGTGGTTGATTTAAGTACCTAGTTCTGAGAATTTTTAGTAGTAATAGAATGAACTTACCTTCAGTCAAGGAGAAATAATATCCCTTGGTTTTATTCAGACAGGAAGAAATGAATTTCAATTTTTGCTTTAGTATGGAATCTTTTCTCTTGCTCCAGTAAGAAATACAGTGCTATACAAGCAAAAATATTGTTGATATGATGATAAAGCAATAATAAATACAATTGTAATAATGTTTCTACATTTTAATGCAACCCTTTAATTATCTGAGTATAAAAATATCAAAAAAAAAACCAAAACAACTAAGTTGCCCCACAAATTTACTTAACTGTGTATAGGTTAGATTCTTTGTACATATTATAGTACCTATATATCTGATATTTCTGCAGCTCTATCAGATAAGATATAAAGAACATGCTTTTTCCATGCCATATTAAGTTTATGTCCAAAAATGGTAAGATTTAAGTTGACAAGAGGCAACCTATATGTTTTACATCTAAAATCCTGCTAATGAGTGAAATCATTCTATGTTTGTCCCTATCCCTCTGCTCTGACTTATTTCAAGAACAGTGCCTAAGAGGAAAATGGTGGTAGGGAGAGAGGTGGGAGGAACTGTGGAGACGGGGTGGGGGCAAAAGGGAAACTGGGGACATCAGTGACAGAAATGTGCATTGGTAAAGGGATGACTGAAACTCAAACATGAACAACTTTGTTACTGTGTATCTCAAGGTGATTCGATTAAAAAATATTTTTAAAGAGGTAACCTATACAAAGAAGTTATTAGTAATCTTTTCAATAAATGATGATGTGAACCCAGATATTCACAAACTAAAGAATAAAATTGGATCCCTGAGTTATGTAATCACAAATAAGTAAAATTAAAGATTTAAATTCATAAAACTATAACACCTAGAAGAAGACAAGGAAAAAAATTCCTTGACTTTGGTCTGGGTAATGACTATTTGGAATTGACATTAGAAACACAAGTAACAAAAGTAATAACTAACAACCTAGGATTCTGTCAAAACTTCTTCCCAATAAGTGAAACACATGCAAAATGAAAAGGGAACTTTAGAATTGGAGAAAATATTTACAAGATAATATAAGATTAGAAGTTAATATAAGATTATGGGTTAATAACTAGAAAAAGAATGCAATTCAACAATAAAATGACTGCCACTCCATTTAGGAAAGCTTTCTTGATCTGGTTGTTCTAGGACTTGCTCTTGGTGAAGTTCAAGGTACCATTTGCAGTGCTGGAACTAAAACCATGGTCAGATACTTTCAGATACCTATACTTTCTTTCCATATTACTGATATAATTTTAAAAAAATTTTATTAGTGAATCACCATGGGGTACAGTTATAGACTTACAAACTTTCGTGCTTGCGTTTCAGTCATACAATGATCGAGTACCCATCCCTCCACCAGTGCCCATTTTCCATGATCAATGGTCCCAGCATCCCTCCCACTACCCCCACTCCATTCCCTCCACCCCACTCCATCTCTGTGGCAGGAAATTCCCTTTCTCTCTCTCTCTCTCTTTTTTTTTTTTTTTTTGCTTTTTGGGTCACACCCAGCGATGCTCAGGGGTTACTCCTGGCTTTGCACTCAGGAATTATTCCTGGCGGTGCTTGGGGGATCATATGGGATGCCGGGGATCGAACCCGGGTCGGCCGCGTGCAAGGCAAACGCCCTACCCGCTGTGCTATCGCTCCGCTCTCTCTCTTCTTTTGGGTGTTGTGGTTTGCAATAGAGGTATTAAGTGCCATCATGTTCGGTCTATAGTCTACTTTCAGGCCGCATCCCCATTTCCAGCGGGCCCTCCTAGCACCCTTTACTTGGTAGTCTACTGATATAATTTTTAATGAAATGAATAACCTAAATAGAGGGGCTGGAGCAATAGCACAGCAGGTAGGGTGTTTGCCTTGCACGTGGTCGACCCAGGTTCAATTCCCAGCATCTCATATGGTCCCCTGAGCACTGCCAGGGGTAATTCCTGAATGCAGAGCCAGGAGTAACCCCTGTGGATCGTCAGGTGTAACCCAAAAAAGCAAAAAATAAATAAAAATTTTAAAAATAGAATGTTAGATTTTTAAAAAAAGAACCTAAATAAAATTTCCTTTACTCAAGGTATATATACAAATGGCCAAAAATGGTATAAGGAAAAGTATTAAATTCCACTAAACATTGGAGAATTGCATGTTAAAGCCACAATGGAAGATCTTCACATAGCTTTTAGAATGACTTTTGTCAGAAAGACAAAAAATGGCCTTAGGATATATTGTAAATTGATGAAGCACACATGCCTAGCATATGTGAGAACTTAAGTACATTATCAAGCACCATATGGCCCTAGAGCATTGCTGGGTATAACTCTGGTGTCTCCCAAACACCACTAGATGTACCACTTGAAAAAACATTTCCACTCAAAAATAGCTAAAAAGAGATGTCAAAGATAAGGAGAAAGGGAACACTTTACATTTTTATTAGAAATATAAATTTATAAATCTGTATCCAAACTTCCACACATATAGGAAATAAAATCATTATTTCACAAAAGTATCTGCATCCCAAAGTTCACTGCCTCATTGTTCACTGTACATGGGGCGTGGAAACCACCTTAGTGCTAATTTACAGAGCATTGAAAATATAAAATGTACTGTCATATATAAATATAATAAATCTTATCATTTGCAGCAACATTGATGTATCCTGATGCTATTATGCTAAGCAAAATTAGTGAGACAGAGGAAGACGTATGATCTCACTTACACATGAAACCTTAAAAATATAAAAAGTCAAAATCAAAGACAGAAGAAAGGCAGTGGTGGTTGTTAAGGATTTGGGACAGGGGAAATGAGAAGATGTTGGTCAAAGGTAACAAACTTTCAGTGATAAGATTAACAAATTCTTTTTGTTTTTTGTTTGTTTGCTTGCTTGCTTTTTGAGTCACACCTGGTGATGTTCAGGGGTTACTCCTGACCTTGCACTCAAGAGTTACTCCTGGAGGTGCTTAGGGGACCATATGGGATGCTGGCTGCTTGCAAGGAAAATGACCTCCCCGCTGTATTATTGCTAAAGCCCCAAGATTAACAAATTCTTGGTATCATGGCATGGTGGTATCATGGCATGGTATCATGGCATGCCAAATACATGGCATGGTGAATATCGTTAGCAGGGCTGTATTACACGCTAGAAAGTTGCTAAAAGAATAAAGCTTATCCCAGAAGAGAGCAACATAGAACATCCTGACTACATGCCAGGCTGTCTTCACGGGGGCAACTTGGAGGTGGGGCAGGTTGAGTTTCCCTCCCTGCCCCAATAGACCCCTGGCAGCTGAAAACCTCCAGCACTCAACTGCAGCCATGCTCAAGGCCACTTTCCACAGGCTTGGAGGAGCCTCACCCATGAGAGAACCTGCAGAAAAAAACAGGTGTGTGGGACCCATGACTGAAATCAACAAGCCTCTTCTCCCCAGCTCCCAAGTTTTCCAGTAACTTGGCAGTCACATCCACAAACTGTCCCCAGTGCTATGTAATCTCATCAATGGCCGAACAGAGAGTGACATAGGCCTTACCCATGAGTGGATCTGCTCTGTGATCATTCTCTAAATTTCAGAATTCCTGGAGCACACGGCCACATTCACAGCCCTGCAACCTCTCATACTCCAACCCACTGATCTACTAAAAGCAGCACACATTTGTTTGGGTTTAACATACATGTTTCTAATCTCTTATGCAAGAGCCTAAATGGCTCCAGGATAAAATACAGTGATCTTCACACACTTTATTTACACATTTTCCCCTTATAGTGGTGGGAAGGTGCATGGTGGTGGGGTTGGTGTTTGAATAGTAAATGTAATGAATTAATGTGAACAACTTTATAAAAATTAAATTAAATTAAAAAAATAAAGTTTAAAGTTTCTCATTATAAGTTATACCAGGTAATAAAATCTTACAGTGGTGATCCATTCATGATTTATGTGTCTATTAAGTTATCATGCTATACATATTACACTTAAACAATGTTAATTACATATTAATAAATTTAGAGTTAAAAAAGGTATTCTATGAAAGATATATTGCTGGAGGTAGACCCTTGGGAAAAACCGGCAGATAAATGGAAGAGCAAGACAGGAAGAAAAATGCAGGTAATAAAGGAATTTTTATAAAGCAAGTTATCACAGTGTTTAACTAGAAGTCAATTTTTCTAAAGAAAGCTTTGAGCCAGTGTAAAATAACTACCTCAAATTTATCCCAAGCCATTTTTATATCCATATCATCAGTATTCAGTTAAAGACTATTCCAAGGCAGGGCTTTAATTATTTGTCTCTCCCAGCCTAGAATTGGGGACAAATAAGTGATATCTAGAATGGGTAGTAGAAAATTTCTCAACAGAGAAACACACTTGGAAATTGGTCAGAATGTACTGAACAGGTAAAGGTGAGGGGCTATGGGCAGGATTCTGACATGGCATAAAATAGTTCCTGTTTAGTCATATTTTTGACAAAATTATCTGGCTATTTCTAGAGAAAATCATTGTGTCTTGGGAGTATGACTTTTGCTATATATGAATCATATATGTGTATGTATATATATCATTATATGGTATAGTCTCGAGGAAAAATTAAATTATGCAGTTTGCTGCAACTTGGGAAAAATGGGGGATGTCAAGCTGAGTGAGATAAGGCAAATGGAGGAGCAGAAGTACTCGGTGATCTTACTCATATGGGGTATATAGGGAAATTATACATAAGTATAGCCAATACCAATTTATAAAGAACCTTGGGAAATAAGTAGTGTAATAAGGACACTAGATTAAGGGAGAGTAGAAGGCAGAAATGATGGAGGTGAACTAAAGGGACACAGGGGCATGGGTATGGAATCCAGGGGACTTTGGTAGTGATGAGGTAAGGTAACCTATTTATATATCAATACCATAAATGTTAACATATTTAAAATATATTACATAAAGCATAATATTATAAAAATGTATTATGTCTACAAAATTGACCTTATTCAATGAGCATTACAATTTTCTGTTTACAAATGAAAATTAAGAGTCAGTATATAAAAAAAATCAAGGATAGAAAACTATTCCTACCCAACCTCAAAGTACAAAGTTTAAGGTTTGCTTGTGACCAAATGGTGACTGGCTGATGATCTAGTGACTTCCCCATGCTCTCAGCACAGAAGATAGGACTTATGGGCCATCTGACACCAAGAAGCTACCAGGTGACATTCCATGCTTCTTCACATCTACCTCTAACAGATAACAGAAGGTCAGACCAAGCATGCCGGTTCCACTGGTCTTTGCTCCCTTTTCCCACCCAAGACAATTTAACACCCTAAGTAGTTTCTACTATTCTGAGGCTCTACCCCAGACTTGCCAGGAGCCAGGAGGGTCTGCCCAGGAATGCACCCCAATAAATGAACCCTATTTCTTTACTTAGTTGTCTTTGTCCTCTGTCTGTGTCTGTTGAGGTCTCCCACCTATTACAAAGTTGAATCTTTTCTTTTTCAAATAGCCAAATATTTCACAGAAAATTTAGTACGTTGTAGCAATGAGACTTAATCTGTAAAAGGAGTGAGGAATCCTCACTCCAGGGGGGGTGCTGTGAGGATTAATGAAACATTATAAAATGGAACAATACATTAGAAACTCTATAAATGATAATCATCCTGCAGTTATTATTGTCTACATTTCATGTGCTTTGGTTACCAGAGCAGGTATAATTGCTGGTTAAGCATTGGCTTGATTTCTTTTCTTCTTTATAACGTCTCTGTGTGTGGTAGGCAAAATAATGACCCTCACAAAATGGCCACTAATGCCTGGTACCTGTGAGTATGCTAAATTACATGGTACATTGACTTTGTGGGTATTATTTAAAGAATAATTTTAAGCTGGGAAGATTGTCTTGGATTATCTGGGCAGACCTAGGCAGTTTAATCACCAGGTAAAAGTGAGGCAAATAGGTCACTTAGAAAGACTGAGTGGCTTGGAAGATGAAGGAGGAAAGCACCAGGCAAAGAGTGCAATGGTTTTTAGAAGCAAAATATTAAGGGAACATATGCTGCTTTCCTGAGAACCTTCCACAGGAAAGTCAATCCAGCTGCTGTTTCGCTCTTAGGCTAATAAAATCTATTTTAAATTTCTGACCTCCAGAACTAAAAATTTGTTGTTTTTAGACAATAACTTTCCTTCTGTAATGAAGGGAGGCTATTTATTATACAACAAACAAATATACATTGTAAAATATTTCTCCAGTAAAATGTTTCTGTGTAAGTTTGAGCACAGGAGGGCATCATTGTTTATATAGATGGGTCTAAGGCAATTATCTGCTCTTGTTGATAAATGATGTTCTTGCCGATGAAGAAAAAGCCTGCACTGAAGCTACTTTTATCAGAATAATCACTTTATTTCTTTTCTATTCATAATACAATTATCCAAAATTAAAGCAATACATTAGAAAGTCTTTGGAGATTTTCCACAGTGTTTCTATGTTCAGTCTGATGAAATTGGTAACTGGAAGGCATCCATTCTTTAGCACTCAGAGAGAGAGAGAGAGAGAGAGAGAGAGAGGGAACTTGGTTGCTAGGGCAGAAAGATGCTATCACCACAGCTTGCTTGTCCTAGAAAGAAGATTTTCAGGCAAGAATTGTGATAAAAAACTATTCTTATAAAGATAATAGTTTAAAACTCTGGCAACTCTGCATTTTTCTTGGCATTCAATGATCTAATAAATTAAGCAAAGAGTTTTATTATGAATGTTTTACAACTTTCTCTGGTTTTTCAATATAGCCATCTAATTTCCTAGTTAATGCCATTTACTCTGCACATGATAACAGAGCACTTTAGACTAGGTGGACATAAATCATGGATGTTTCTATTTGTGTGTGCTTTTTTGTATCAGAAATTAAAGTTTAAAATATTCAATAAGCCCATTTTCCTCTGATAGAAAGTTAAGATATTATTAAGTTTAATATAGGAGAGTAAATTTTTAACTTAATATGTTCTCAGTATGTAACTGAATTCCCTTATTTTGGGGGGACACACCTGGCAGTGCCAGGAGTTACTCCTGACTCTGTGCTTAGGACTTATTCTTGGCAGTGCTTAGAAGATCATATAGGCTGCTGGAGATTGAACCCGGGTCAGTCACATGCTAAGCAAATGCCCTACCCTCTGTACTATCACTCGCGTCCCACCCTCTGTATTTTTCTTAGCTTATTAGCTTTCTATGATATGCTTAACTTTGAATATTGTTTTTTCGCTTTTGGGTCACACCCGGCGATGCACAAGGGTCACTCCTGGCTCTGCACTCAGGAATTACCCCTGGCTGAACTCAGGAGACCATATGGGATGCTGGGAATCGAACCCGAGTGGGCTGCGTGCAAGGCAAACGCCCTACCCACTGAGCTATCACTCCAGCCCCAACTTTGAACATTTTTAAGACTATATTACCCTGAAGAAAAAATGTCACGCAATAAATGTTAATGTCTTTTAATTGTGATTATTGAGCTTTTGTAGTTTTTTTTTCCAGAAAAAAACACATGGCTTTACATATATGACATTAATAATTCATTTAATAATTTCTATGGGTAAAAACAAGCTTAGGCCAAACTTATTAACAACATACACTCCTTATTTAAAATTTGTTATAAAATTAAGGTTTACCCCAGCAAAAATAAAGTTGCTCCAAATCATATAGCCCCTACTCGGTACTAAGGCTAGAATAGCTTAGACAGTGTTAGACAGGTTAAATTCAAGCCTTAAATAGTATTAATTTTTTCCTATATAGACTAATCTGAAGTAGATAAATGTCCATTATTTAAATTTTAATTTTGCAATAATTTTAAATTAATTATGTGAAATGTTTTATATGGCATAGAGTTTATGATTATGACATAGGGTTTCCCTCCTCTCCAATTAATTCTCAATATATGAAAATTCTTCTAAGAACATGTGTATATATGATTTATGCACATATTGTATGTGTGATATATATGCATACATATATATGTGTGTATATATGTATATATATAAAACCATTCAGCATCCATATTCATCCATTCACCAGCCATTGGACATTTGGGTTGTTCCCCTATCCTGGCTATTGTACTTAGCACTTCAACAAGCATAAGTGTTCATACATCTTTTCAAATTAGTGTCTCTGTATTTTTGAGGTAGACACAAAGTGGAATATTTGGGTCACATGGAAACTCATGTCTTAGTTTTTTGAGAAATTACCAGACTATTTTCCATAGAGGCTGGACTAGACAGCATTCCTACAAATAGTGAATGAGAGTTTCTTTATTTACCATATCTCTATCAACACTGGTTGTTTCTAGTATTTTAGGTCCATGCCATTATCACTGGTGTAAGATGACATATTATGTAAAAAAGTAATATTTTTAAGCTATCAAGTGTCCATATTTGATACAGAATATGAATTTAAATAATCTAGAAAGTTAGTAATTGATTATTTAGGTATACTATTAGTCTTGTTTTTTGTCTTGTCTTGTTTTTGCTTTAAACAAAATTCATAACTATGTCCTAAATAGATTTATTTCTATTACTAGGATATGCAAGAAGAGACCTCAGTTGAGCAGTAAGGAACTATATATAAATTTTAAAATACTTTCGAAAGAGAAATGATACATTTCTGTATAGTTTTGACCTCAAAAGTTTATGGCAACTTAATTACCTTGTCTTATTTTTAACTGAAATAAGAGTGGAATGATATAAAAATAATGCTATTGACATGATGAATAAGGCAATAAGGTTTAGACTGCAGGACAATGCTGTTTTGATAAAGTATAGGCATTACTTGATATTATTAAAATGGGTTTTGGGTAATTTTTTATATACCAAAATAACAGCCATGTCCTGAGCAAAGCAAAATAAACCACTATCATAACATGTTTCTATTAGGCATAATAAACAAAATTGGTTTCTTTTCTCTCCTACCATGGAATCTGAATAAGAAATGGAACTCAATAAAGGCTATATCTTTAGAATTTTAATTGGAATATAAGCACTTCAGACTATTCTGAAAATATGTGTGTATGCACCTTTCAGTGTTATGAAATATCCTAAGCAACGACAAAAAACCCTAATGTTCTTAAAAAGAAAAAAAAATATGAAGTCAGGCCATGTTAGATAGACAATGGACTAAAGGAGGATGTCCACATTTAATCCCCAGTACCACATTGTCCCCTTAATACTCTAGGGTACGATGCCAAGCGCAAAACCAAGATCTGTCCTTGAGAACCACAGGTATGGTCCAGAAATCAAACCAAACATGCAAAAAATAACTCAAAGTGATTGCGGTAAATTCTGACTGGTGATGCCACCTATAGAGTTAGTTAGACTTCCAATGTAGATTTATAAAGCTTCTAAGCTTCTTCATCTTTTCTTATGAGAGGAAAGGGGATCCTGTTTAACAGATGTTCACCTTACGATGCCAGATATAATTGACCCCTAAGGGAACTCACATGATGGGCCATCCTGGACTCTTTATGACATTCTCCTTTCCTATCCAGCAACTCTGAAAACAAATTTCTTCAAGTACACAGATTTTAACAAAAGCTCTACTCATGCTACATATTTACTTAGGACAGGAGGCAATGAAAAAAAGGAAATAGTTCTATCTTACATGATTGAAAAAAATGTTTGCACCATGTGTTTATGTTGGTTGAAAACTTCTGATACATATTAATTAACAAATAATTTGAGTCTGCATATTTATAAACCAAACCAAAAATGGCCTTCGACTAACTCCAAAGAAATTATTGCAATTTAGAAATCTGATAGAGGAAAAAATGAAAAAACAAATTAATCCTTTTTGTGGAGAGGTTTCCTAAGCAGTGCTCAGGGAGTCTCAAAGATCACTCCCAATAGTACTTGCTAGGCTGCACAAATTATAATAGCAAAATTTTTCCTGGGTCACTCTAGTGGGTGGAGTCCACTAGAGATGCACCCAGCAGTGATAGGGGATTAAACACAGGACCTAGCACATACAAGGCGTGTATACCAGCCCTATTGTCCTGATCACCAAAACAAAATAATTAACACAAGTTATACCAATACAACTCAGGGACCTGGAAATGAATCAAATACTACGTTCAAAACTCTCAAAAGTTGGGGTTTGAATATATGTGACAGCTACTCATATAAAATCCTCAATATTTTTAGTACCTTGACTAATTCATTTTTTTTACAGAAATATTTTTATTCCTACTGTTACTCTGAATTTTCACCTGTAGGTCTTAACTATTAGTCCTAAGTAATAAATAATTTAATTTTGAGAAAGAAACCTTGGAAACATTAAGTTACCCCCACTCCTCCTATGACATTTATTAACTATGTTGAATACTAATTAAAACAGGAAGTGAGTGAGGTGTATCCCTTCTTCAGAGATAAGGCATTCATTTCCAGGTCACTCATTTATCTGTCTCTCCAGCTCTGGATGCATCTGGGACCTTGAGTCACATCCTCTCCAGTTCTGCTAATGCAAAGGTATAACTTCCACTTTCTTGAGTAACTCAAATTTTTTCATTATTACTAAAAAAGTGACAAAGTATAATAATCAGAATAGATTTACAGATTTAACAAACAGAATTCAAAACAGTTATTTGGTAGCAAAGAAACAATAAAAATGCATTATTATCATTTAAGATAACTAAATTAGCTAAAAACAAACCCAATTTCCAATTTATTATTGGTGGAAGTGGTACACATAAACACAGCTGATAACAATGCAATTCTGAAGAATTATTTGGAAGCAATTATATATAACAACAAAGTTTCATTTATTCAGAACTTTGTTGTAGCTGTATTTTTTAAAATAATTACAATATTACAGAGAGTATTACAAGTATAGAGTAAAAATAAAATCTGGGGTGTAATTATCAATCAAATATGACAAACAATAATAAAATAAATTTCTCCCCAAAAGATAGGTGTCTGGGAAATTAAGAAATCAGTGCATAGGAGGCGAGATTTGGTGCTGTTTCATGTATTGTTGTTTATTTATTAATTTATGTATCCATTCAGCAAATATTCTTTGAGTTCATTCTGTTTCTAAAACATGATAGAGGTTAGAAATAAATAAGTAGCAGAACCAGCAGTGAAGAATTTGGGCCGCTCCAGCGGGCACCGCTGGCTGGAGATCGCTCCGGACCCCAGACCGGGCCAACAACACCGGGGGTCCAGACGGAGAAGGTACAGCTGGCACGCCTTCTCCTGATGGAGCCCCGGTGACACTGAGCAGCTACTAACACGGCTCCAGTGTGCGGGAATGGGACACCTCCAAAACGCGTGACTCCTTATGTGGCCGCAAGACCTTTCATGATATACAAAATATATGCTCAGGAATGGCTTCGCCACCACTGGGCGTCCATTATCCCAGAGGCACAGAAACCAATCTCAGAACGCAGTGGCTGCTGGCAATTATAATCCTTTTGGTACCGGCAGCTCCTTGCAGAATATCTACGAGGCCACATGCCTGCCCTAGAGGGGAAAGGTTTTTCTCTCTCGCCTTTTCCTTGCTAGGGGGGAAGGGCATGGCGACCGCCATATTATGAGGACTAATAATGAGAGATACAAGCTCGCAATGATCCAATTTCTTGAAGAAATTTCCCTGGACTTAGTTACTAAAATACAAAAATCCAAAACCGCGCAGCCGCAATCGCAGCCTCATATCTCTCCACAGCGGGTCTGTCTCTAGCGAGGAACTCCTAATAACAATAGTGAGATTTTTGTTGAAATATTGAATGTAACCAAAGAAAAGAGAAAGTAAAGTGAAATTTATCAGTTACACAGGTGGGTGGGGGGAGGGATGGGAGGTATACTGGGGTTTTTTTGGTGGTGGAACATGTGTTTCAGCATTGTATAACTGAGGCTTAAACCTGAAAGCATTGTAATTTTCCACATGGTGATTCAATAATTTTAAAAAAAGGAAAAAAATAATAAAAAAAACTCTTTTCAACAGTGAAAAAAAAAGAGAGAAATAGGTGGCAATAGTAGACAAGAATCCAAGTACATAAAAAATTTTCATTCCTGAGAGGCAGAGAAGGAATAAGGTAAGCAACACCTGTAGTGATGTAGGATAACATTGGGTTTGTCCGTTTAGCCTTGCCACAGGGAACTTAGTTTAGCTTAAAGCAATGTCCTTTCTGTATGGACACAGGAAGACAGTTAATATTATGCTCTGTAACTTAGGAGCTGACTGACTTCAATAATATTTATTCCTGGGCATCTGCTTTCTCAACTCAGTTGCCCTTAGTTCCTAGCACCCCAAAAGCAGGGTCCCAATGAGGGACGGAATGGACCCAAGACAAGCTGTGACCCAGGACCCTCGCATCAAAATGGGCCAGGCTAAAGCGCCACAATATTCAACTATAAGTTGAGAACAAGCTCATAGACAAATTCTGTCATGATCCAAAAGTAATGACAAGACTAGGACCTTGCTGGGGTTAGGAAGACTAACCTGACCTGAGGACTGTGAGCTAGAAAATATAGTGAGATGTCTTCAGGAAGAGCCAAAGTTTAAGTTTGATATATCTCTTACTGTGCTCATACAGAATGACATTGCTAGAAATATTAGGAGTAAATTTACTACAAGTATTTAAGTGGATTACTAGCTGAGGAAAGAAGAAAGCAACACACCCTGGGCAGGATCCTGCCCTTAAGCAGTTCTCCTAGTAATCTGAAATAATCTCCTTAGATGAGATTTGGTCCTTGAGTTACTCTCCTGGAGGAGTGGTCTTACACCTCTTTGTTGATTTGTTAATGTTCAATCCACCTTTGTGTCACCACCCTATGTGATTGCTATATAAACTAAGACTGTAAGAGCAGAGGGAGACAGAGTGGGGGAGAAGACACAGAAGCAGAGCACGAAGAGAAAGAGAATCAGGGAGTCATCAGAGCCAGAACCAGGGGAAAAAAAAAGAGTACAAAGCAAGTCAGAAGTAAGAGTCAGAGTCAGAAGTAAGAGTCAGAGTCAGAAGTGAGAGAGAGAGAAGGGCTCCAGAGAGAGAATCAGAAGGGTTCCAGAGAGAGAGATCGGAAGAAGAGAGATTGGAAAAGACCAGGGGAGAGATGACAGATAGAGAGACAGACAGGAGAGAGCACAGTGACACACACAGAAGCAGAGCACAAGGAGCCATCTCGATCCCGTCCATACACAGCGGCTCAAGAGCATCGAACCCCAGTGGCAAGAGATAGAGTGCTGCCCCATGAGCCCAGGAACAACACACACATCACCCTTCTGCGCGAGTGTTTATATTTTTTTTACATAGTAGGATTGCTCCAGCCTAGCAGTTGGGCTTTCACCTTTCACGCCAACCCGAGTTCGATTCCTCCACCCCTCTCGAAGAGCCCGACAAGCTACTGAGAGTATCGAGCCTGTGTGGCAGAGCCTGGCAAGCTACCCATGCGTATTGGATATGCCAAAAACAGTAACAAAAAGTCTCTCAAAGAGAGACGTTACTGGTGCCCGCTCGAACAAATTGATGAGCAACAGGATGACAGTGATTCATTCAGTGATTCACATAGTAGGATGACAATCTGTGCTAAAGATGAAAAGCACAGATTCAGGAATATGTAAAGGGGGTTGATATTTCAGTAGCATGTACAGGCAAGGTTTTATACAAAAGGTCACATTTATAAAAATTTCTAAATAAAAACAAAGAATTGGTTTATACATTCCACTATGGGCAGTTCATTCCAGAACAATATGATGGTGACACTCTTAGCTAAGGAAGAGATAACCTGTTGGCCAGAAGAAAGAAAGTGAATAAAGTTGGAAAGGAGGCCACATAAGTCAAAAGAGTTTTGTTTTTTTATGTAATAAATTAATTTGTCATTAGAGGCTTTGAGCAAAAGCTTGACAGGGTCATGTTTTTATTTAAAACAGTTCACTCTACATAAAAAAAACAACAACGGGGAACTGGAGAAAAGATCTCAATTAGAAACGTCAATGATCTAGGAGAGAAATGATAATGTTTTTGACAAAAGCAGAAGTAGAGAGGAGATAAGTAGTCTTATTCAAATATATTTTGAAGGAAATGATGACAGAATTTGCCAGCCGTTAGTGAGTCAGTATTCTTTAAGACCACCCTTCAGGTTCTATCTCATGCTAGAACTCATTGGATTAGATCATAGTCTGAGCAGCTATGATTTATTACACCAAAAGGATAGCAAGGAAACAAAACCAGCAAAGGATAAGGATATGTGAGAAAGCCTGAGAAAACCAGTCACAAGTCTTCCAAAAGTCCTCTGACTATGGAGTCACTTGGAATATACTTAATTTCTTCAGTAGTGAATTACAACAGCATATGTGAAATGTGGTGTACCAGGAAAACCATTTTATAGATGTGCCTACGTTTTTTTGGAGGGTCTTGCCACACAAGCACCCTCTGCCTAGCATAAGTGCTAGGCAAATCATGCTGGGCCCTGGTAAGTCATTGAACTACATTTACTGACTTAGTTAATTAACATTCCGATCCAAACATCCAACCTCCATCCTTTTTTTAATCATACATGTTATATATTGTTGCGTAACAATGTAGCTAAAAATTATTGCCTTAAAATAATAAATCTTTATTACCGCATAGCTTCTGTGAGAGACATTTCAGAGCAACTTAGCTAGAAGTGCTTTGTTCAGAATCTCATGAACACAAAATCTAGATATCAGCTGTGTTGTCAACTGGAGGCTTGACTGAAGTTGAAACATCTGCCTTCAAAAAAACCATTTATTTGTCTGGAAAATCAGTTAGCTAGTTAATTATCAGAGACCTTACTTCTGTATACCTGGACTCTGTCAGAATGCTTTAGCATTCTTATCACATGGCCTTGCCTATTTCAGAGCAAGTGATGCAAAATGTTCAAGACAAGAACTTCTATGTGTTTGTGACTTTCCCTTGCAGAGGCCAACACTGTCAATTCCATAATATTTTATTCATAACATGGGTCAACAATACCCACTATGGAAAAAAACTATGAAGGATGTGCATATTGGAGGCAAGAGTATTGGAGACTAATTTAGAGACTATCTACCATGCTAGATCTCATTAAATTTTAATGCCTCTTTTCCCTGTGATAAAAGTTAATTCTTAAAGCACAGTGAACATGAAACAAATGATTACTCAAAACTTTTACATAAAGATATTGCATTTTAAAATAATGCATATTTCAAGCACATGGAATTTCCAGAATAGTCTTTATATATACAAATACACACATGTATAATTAATTAATATATATCATTGTATCACTGTCATCCCGTTGTTCGTCGATTTACTCAAGCAGGCACCAGTAACGTCTCTATTACACTCAGCTCTGAGATTTTAGCAGACTCTCCTTACTCGTCTTTCCCAATGATTAGAGGCTCTTTCAGGGTCAGGGGAATGAGACCTATTGTTACTGTTTTTGGCATATCAAGTACGCCACGGGTAGCTTGCCAGGCTCTGTCGTGCAGGTCAGATACTTAATTATAATTAAGTATAATTATTTATAATTATAATTACAATTAAGCATAATTTAAATATAATAAAGTTATATTTTATATATTAAAATATATGTATATTTTATATTTTATATTTATATTATATAGATATGTTTGATTAGATATTAATTATATATTAAAATATATTAAATACAATAAATATAAATAAGGTGGGATAATTAACATATAGACTATATTAAAATACGTAGCACAGTAGCACTGTCGCACTGCCCTCCCATCACTGTTCATCGATTTGCTCGAGCAGGCAACAGTAACGTCTCCATTGTGAAACTTGTTGTTATTATTTTTGGCATATCGAATACACCACGGGTAGCTTGCCAGGCTCTGCCATGCGGGTGGGATTCTTTCAGTAGCTTGCTAGGCTCTCCGAGAGGGACAGAGAAATCAAACCTGGGTTGGCAGCATGCAACTGCCGACTGTCCTACCCACTGTGCTATCACTCCAGTCCAATTAAAATATGTGTGTATATATACATATTAAAATATACATACATATATACCTACATATGGTGGAATTATAAACAGCTTTGATTTCTATTTCTTAGTCTAAAGCCTCAAGATTTCAGCTCTTTAGTATTGCACAATATTACTTTTTTCTATTTTCCCTCACTGATCTTCAATTCTTTCCCATGATTTCATTTTAATCCAGATGCCTTAACCCTGAAGCAGTCTTTCTTAGGTGTGGAAAAGGTATGTAGCCTGTACGGTACTAATGGAATTTAAGATTATCCTCTCTTCTCCCCCACATCAAAATATCTTCTCTAATGCCTAACACTCTTCAAAAAACAATTCATTTCTTATTTTGACATGTGGTTTATTGATTAAAATGCTAAAGTCCTTGGTAAAAGTAGAGTTTTATGGTTCAAGATTAATGGGAATCTGTTCATTAGTATTGATTTTCTATATATTTTTCTATATCAAAATTTAGTTTTAGAATGTAGAAAAAAAGAAGAACACTGTAGAGAGCAATCAACCTGTGAAAGAACAAGGCCATGGTAGAAACAAAGGAAACTTATGTAAATAAAGAATATACTTCCTCACAAATTTTATCCATGGCTACCTCTTTTCTGATAATTTAATGAAGGGCATAAAATCAAAGGAAGGCCTGTAACTTCATTCTCATACCAATAAAATTGGCTATATAAAATCATATTTCCTTCTGACCCATCTGCCAAAGGCCATCGAAATAAGGAAATGGCTGCTAAAGAAGAGAGAAGAAATTATGAATGAACATAAACCACCAAGAGCACTGAATATGGGACTGCAATATTTGCGGAGTGACTGTCTTGTTGAATCTTGAACTAAAGTTTGTTTATTTTATGATGACTTTGGTCTTAATGTCTGTAGACCTGTTATTTATTTATAACCTTGCAAGGGTCTTGGATTCCTAATTTGCAAGTATAAAAATGAGAAGCAATTTGCACATGCCAGGTGTCTGGACAAATGCTCTCCATTATCTACATAAAACAGATGCTGACTGATTTGAACCAAGTTGAACAGAATGTATACTCTTCATTTTCAAGCTGGCATCACACTCCTACAGGGACCCTGGGTTTTGCAAAGACTGTTCTGTAATTTTTATTGATTATGAAAAAAATTGCTTAAAATAACATTTTAAGATGATGAGCTGCTTATGATAATGACTTGGCAGTCCAGTAGAGTTTTATGGTTCAGAATTTTCTTATGATGCATAAACTATGCCCTCTAGGAAGACAAACTTAGAGGATAGACATTTCAACTAGGTTTACCCACCACATCACAGCAATCCTTTCCAATTTTATTTTAACTAATATCAGGATAAGGAGAAGTAGTTATTAAAACAGAGACTATAACCAAACATCATTCTGGGAGCACAACATTTAACCTCAATAACTGATTGGATCATAAAATATCCAACTATATTTGATGATGTTATTCATTTTTTTTAAATTAACCAAACTATACAATATTTTGGTCATTTTTGATTCATGGAGTAGTATGTACTAAAAGCAGAAATTTAAACAAAATCCAACCCTTTGTGATTTTCTATTATTTATAATGCATTGGTGTTCTCATGTTCATCCACAACATAAAAGTGCCTTGAGAAGCTGGAGCTGTGTGTAGAGCAAGGACTGCTGTTGAGTTGTGCACTGACAGGAGGTTGGCAAGTTGGTTAAATTGCTTCTAATAAAACAGAAAATTTTTTGTCTATAGACTTATATTGCCATCTTATCTTCTTCAATGGGCAGCAAGAAGACTTGGCAAACTATCTGTCATTACATGGGTATCCAAAATAAGCACGAATAAGTTAAGTAAAACAGGAAAAACCTGGATTAAGTCATGCAACTTGGTCCAAACAGGCCATTCATTGCCTATAAAATCTGGGGAGAGCTATTGAACTTCTCTTAATCTCTCAAATTCTTCATGTGTTAAATGGGAATAATAATCTCGTAATCACCACAGCATTGTTTAGCCCATAGCACCCTTTTGTGAGAATTAGCTGTTGCCACTGGATAAGTCAAGATGGATGGAGGTGCACAGGTTAACATCTGTTATGTAGTTTGAGGTTACCCTTTCATGCACATAGACTGGACCTATTTCACAAGACAGTACTATGGATAAAATTCCTTTGCAAAATGTTAATTGAAATATCAAAGCAAAGAAATAAATTCAATCAAATGATTATTTTGAAACTGGAAATTTAGAGAGATTTCATGCACATAGACTTGAAAATTTAAATCAAAAGTCCTGGAAATAGGGCTGCTAGGGTGCATTTCTAACATGCACAAGAGCAGTATTTAGTTTCTAGTACCATGTGTTCCTCCAGGTGTCTCCAGGTGCAGCTCTGAAGGCCATGAGGATTGCTGGGCAGTTGGGGAGGACCAGAACTCTGGCCAAATGGATGGGGATCTGGACCTCTTCAGCATCCCCATCTTCAATAGACAAATTAAATAACAAATTAAAGGTATGGTGTTAGTACATTAAAAGCAGAAGCTTGGTAGGTCTGGGGTTCTTAATGTGAAAGTTCAAAGTTATCTGAACCATATTTTAAAAGACAGATTAGGGTCTCACATCCAGAGTTTTCTAATCAAGAAGCCTGATAATCTATTATTCTTGTTTACAAAGCATCTTAGGTCTTTTTTGATGTGCACCCTTAGCTGAGCATCACAAATTTAGAGAATTCAAACGTAGCAACCATTTCGTATTTTTATATATACCATTGCATATTTTATATATATATTTATACTATACTATATTCTTCTGCCTGAATTATTCAGAAAACCTTTATACAAAATGTAAAGCACATGAACCAATTAAGAAAAATAAGAGAGAAAAAAGGAATATTGCTCCAATAAGTTGGTGGCATTCTATAAAGTATTTATAGAATGCATATGTTAGAAAACATACATAGAATAAAGTATTTCTGTGTAGTCTAATCACTGAACCATTGGGGAAAAAATGTTATGTTATTCCCTGTGTGCTATGAGCTCACTGAAGTGCAATGAAAATACCAAGAATATGCATCATCAATTTTCATACTCCAAAATATCATGAATTACATCAAAAGCATCAATAACACTTTTATTTAAATCCAGCATCATCAAACACAAAGGCAATAACTACAGGCCTGCCATGTCAGTGCTTTGAACAATTATAAATCAAATCCTTTTCAAAAGTGCACATTTTTCTCTTCAGCTAAGATATTAAGATACTTAGTCATATTCTTCCATCTCCTTTTGTGACTTTTTAATCATAGAAATTGAAGAAGTAGTGATAATACTTAGAATCACTTTTTAGTTGCTATTATGGTTGGCAGGGGATATATAAAATTCTGAACAAAATTAAACTAACTCAGTTCAATCTATAATGAATTATTCAGTAAATTTCCTCAGGCTGATATATTAAAATATTCATTTAAGATATGAATATTCTGCTCACGTATGTTCTCCTTAATTATGTTTACTTATTACATAAAGGGAAAAAGAAAAACAAATGAGAAAAAATAGCCATGGACCCTGAGTTTTGTTTTGTTTTTTTATTGAATTACCATGAGATACACAGTTATAAAGTTGTTTGTGATTGTGTTTCAGCTATAAAATGTTCCAACACCAAACACTTTACCAGTGTACATTTCCCACCACCATTGTCCCAGTTCCCTCCAATCAACCCCTCTCCCCACCCTGCTTCATCAACTCTCTCTTTTTCCCTCTCTCTCTCTCTCTCTCTCTCTCTCTCTCTCTCTCTCTGACATTGTGGTTTGAAATTCAGGTATTGAAAGGTTATCATATATATCCCTTTATCCCCTTTCAACACTCATTTCTTGTCTGGAGTGATCATTTCCAACTACCATTACCATATAAGGGCTCTGAATTTTGATTGACATAGTTCTCTTTTGGTTTAATTAAATATCATCTTCGAACAAATAAAGAAACTAGTTTGGCATCGGTTACCTAAGTCATCCAAAAATATTTTGTGTAAAATAAAGTAATCCATATAAGATTGATCATATCAAGCATGTGAATCCTGTTTGTGTGATAAATTTATAAAATATCAATTGATCACCAACAAGATTAGACAAATCATTTTCTAATTTCTATGATAATTTCTATGACAATTCAGACAACCACCCACTCCAATAAGAATGCTAAAACAATGAACATAAAGACACATAGTGAAGCCCAAACAAAGTGGGTGCTAAAAGTTAAGAAATGAAATTCTAAATGTTCTGGAGACGATGAAATACTTACTGAATCACATAGGAAGTGATCACAGAGTAGTCACTGTCACTGTCACTGTCATCCCGTTGCTCATCGATTTGTTCGAGCGGGTACCAGTAACGTCTCTCATTGTGAGACTTATTGTTACTGTTTTTGGCATATCCCATACACAACGGGTAGCTTGCCAGGCTCTGCTGTGCAGCGTGGTACTCTCGGTAGCTTGCCGGGGCTCTCTGAGAGGGGCGAAGGAATCAAACACGGGTTGGCCTCGTGAAAGGCGAACACCCTAATGCTGTGCTATTGCTCCAGCCCCCCCTGAGTAGTAGGAACTTTTTGTTTCTTTTTGGATTACACCCAGCGATGCACAGGGGTTACTCCTGGCTCTGCACTCAGGAATTACCCCCAGCGGTGCTCAGGGGACCATATAAGATGCTGGGAATCGAACCTGGGTCAGCCGCGTGCAAGGCAAATGCCCTACCCGCTGTGCTATTGCTCCAGCCCCAGGAACATTTTTTTTAATGAAGATCTCAGTCTACTAAAATCTAATAAGGTTTATGAATGTCAACACACTGCCCAATGCAAATTGCTGTTTCTGTCACCAGGATAACAGGACTTTTCTGAGTCCTTGTCAGCGAAGACATGTGGGCTCCTCTGATCATGTAAGTGAATCATGTGTGTTATGTTATTAAAAAATGAATTTATCACACATCAATAACCATACATGAGTTGTTCACATATCAATTCATAGTAGTCAAATACATATTTAAAGCTATTAAAAATAAATCCCAGGGGCTAGAGACACAGGTGAATGGGCTGAGAACATGCCTTGCAGGTAGAAGGCCTGGGTCAAAACAATTTTTTAAAATTTTTTATTAGTGAATCATCATGAGACACAGTTACAAACTTATGAAATTTTGTGTTTGCATTACAATCATACAGTGATCATCTACCCATCCCTCCACCAGTGCCCATTCTCCTCCACCAATGTTCCCAGTATCCCTCCCACCACCCCCACCCCATCCTCCACCACCCCACCCTCCCTCTGAGGCAGGGCATTCCCTTTCATTCTCTATCCTTTTGAGTATTGTAGTTTGCAATAGAGATATTGAGTGGGCATCATGTTCAGTCTATAGTCTACTTTTGGCACGCATCTTTCAACCCGAATGAGTCCTCCCAACATTCTCTACTTGGTGTTTCCTTCTCTATCGCAGCTGCCTTTCCCCCAGCGTATGAGGCCAGTTTCCAAGCTGTGGTCATAGAAAGATCACATTTATCTGTGTAATATAAAGTAGCATAATGGGAGACTAACACCCAGGAGTAGTAGAGATAAGGACCAGGAGGTCTGGGTCAATGTTGTACCATATGGTCTTCGGAATACCTTCAGAAGCAGAGACACAGGATTACCCCACTCCAAGCAGTTATGTGTGACTCTGGGACCCAAAATAAATAAGCAAATAGTAATAAGTTATTTAAAATAAAAGGTAACAACATATTTTATTTTAAATTGTAAATGATGAAAATGAATGTTACCCTTTAATGTAACAGACTTACCAGCAGGAGTGTAATGAACAAGTAGAGCTATAAAATGAATTATTTTAAGATTAAATTTTATTTTAAGGGACTAGAGCTATAGTATAGCATGTAGAGCATTTGCCTTGCATATGGCCAAACTGGGTTCAATCCCAAGTACCCCATATAGTCCCTGCCCACCAGGAGTAATCCCTGAGCACAGAACCATAAGTAAACCCTAAGCAACACCACATATGGCCCCAAAAGAGAGCAAACAAAAAATTATTTTTAATTGTACCATTAATTTTATGAGAAATAAAAAATTTTATCAACATTATTAATATTCCTTTTTATTTCAGAAAAAACTAAATCTTCATATGAAGTCTATATTTGTATATTTGTGACTACTCCTATATAATGGATTTATACAGATATTAATTTAGTCAATGAATATATTAAGTCCTTCTAACACTCCATCTAATCTGTTCAAATTGCTAATTATACATTATCAGTCAAGAGCACTATTATTTCTAGGAGTTTTGAGAGATGAATCTAAAAGAGTGGACCCACTGACAACTGTGGGCAAGATTCTGAGTTTCAAAATTGACATAATATAGGGGCTGGTGAGAAAGTACATCAGATAATGTCCTTGCTTTGCAAGCAGCCAATTTTGGTTCAATCCCTGGCACTCAAAATAGTACTCGGAACACCTCCAAGAGTTACCCTGAGTGAAGAGCCCAAGTGAGTCATGAACTAGTGTGGTCCCAAAACAAAAACAAACAAATGAAAAAGGAAGAAAACCAAAAGGGACATATGATAAGAGTAACTCAGTGAGAAGTGTTTTGGCTAGTGTGTGATTATAAACTTACATGTAATAAGAATGACATAATTTGGGGTCATGAGACAAAGAAAGCAGTAGAGCCCTTGATTTGCATGCAGCTAACATGGTTCAATCCCCAGCACCACATTCGACTCCCCAATCCCCACCAGGAATGATCCCCGAACTCAGAGGCAGGATGAAGCCCCAAACACTGCCAGTTGTGCCCTCTCCAAATTATAATTTTAAAGTTACAAATACTAGTAACAAAACCTACAGATCACATCATTTTACCTCTAACATGCGGTTAAACAAACATTTACTTATAAATGAATATTACCTATAAAATACTGTCAAGAATTTTGGATTAGGACTCTACCAGATCAAAGATTCATGGGTGTCTTTTAGTTCACATCTGGGTAAATCATACTTTTGTTTTATTTCAGATCTCAGGTCTGCCTCCTAGTAATGATGGTAGGAACAAAAGTATCTTTCAGTTCTTCATGAATATCCTAAAAAATAAAATCTGTACTGGTATGTGCCAGGTATAGCTTAATCTAGTGATATCAGTTAAGCAGAAGTAGTAACATCTCCAGAGAGCTATTATTCCCCAGTTCAGGATGTTTCTAAGTTAAGTATTTGTATTTTAAGTGAGAGGTCATATTAATCTGAACAATATACTTAGTCCCATTCCAGGTTTAAACACTCTTTGTTGAAAATTATAAAGGTAAAGTCAATGTAATATCCCCCTGACTTTGTGAAATGAATATATTACCTTTTCATTAAAAGCCAGAATTACAACTTCAGAGAATTGAGTTGATGAGATATTTGTTCCAAGAAAACTTCAGGTATAAACCTTTGTTGTTGTTGTTTTTGATTCTGTGTTCTAATTTCTAATTATGAAGCCCAAATATTTGTGAAGTACAGATATCAGTCATGATCAACACAATATTATTGATTTTCACTAAAATGTTTTGCAATATATAAAACCAATGCTATCAGCATAATGTAGATGGTTGACATATGGGTCCTCACCCTATATATGGCCAATACTTTTCATAATAAATTATTAAGAAATAAATTACAGTTTTAAAATTTGTGGTCATCTGAGTGGAGCAAAATCTCTTTCAGATTGTCTTTGGAATCAAGAACTGTGAAGGGTTTGAGATTTTACCTTTCACACAAACTAGCAAGTTAACCTGACATCGCTTCCTAGATACAATGAAAGATCATAAGACAGATGAGCCAGAAAAAAAAGACAAAGTTTCTCAAATACCACTACTACAGGGAAACACAAATTTTTCCACAGAACATATGCTCATTACATACATTGTACATGTACACTAGTTATGCATGTACAGAAGAGGTAGTAAAAGTTCAGAAAAACGGTCTTTCATGATAGGTCCACCTAATTTTTGTCCCAGAGGGAGAGTGTTTTCATCACAGACAATAAACATGCTTTTATTCCATCAGGGGATATAATCTCTACTTTCCAAGGTTATTTGCTTTACAATACTTTGAAAAGATCAGTCTGCCATAAAACCCGTCAGGGACTCTTTAAAAGGAATGCTGTCCATGATCAAGCTCTTAACTTATAGTTAAGCATTAGGCACTTTGGCCAGGCCCATCTCGATGCCAGGGTAGCACACAACTCACCGCTTGCCCTGGGTCCGTCTCATCCCATGTCGGGACCCTGCTTTGGGGATGCTAGGAAGTAAGGGCAGCTGAGGCTTAGGTCAAGAGAACAGATGCCCTGGAGGAAAATATCATGTAGAGTCAAATGACTCTCAGGTTACAAAAGCATAACATTTGTTAAGTCTTCCTGTGTCCATACAAAAAAGACTTGCTCTGAATAAACTATGTAAAGGAATCAAGGAGAAGAGAAAAACATTATTTACAAGTCAACAGAACACTAAGAAAGAAGCTACAAATAAACAAAGAGGAATAGGAGCACTGTAACGGGAGTAACCCAATAAACCTAAACTACCTGAGTCTATGTTATCCTACAGAATGCAAGAATTTTTTTCTTCAGACTATTATATTAAAGTATCACTGTCACTGTCACTGTTACTGTCATCCCGTTGCTTATCGATTTGTTCGAGCGGGCACCAATAACATCTCTCATTTTTGAGACTTATTATTACTGTTTTTGGCATATCCAATACGCCACGGGTAGCTTGCCATGCTCTGCCGTGTAGGCGCGATACTCTTGGTAGCTTGCTGGGCTCTCCAAGAGAGACAGAGGAATCGAACATGGGTAGGCCTCATGAAAGGCGAATGCCCTACCACTGTGCTATCACTCCAGCCCTATATTAAAGCATATAAAATTAAATATGAGATAAAACTAAATAGCATGAGACATATTAAAAAATAAAGATTAAAAATTTACCAGAAAAAATCTACCAAGAAGAAAAATAATAATTGCCTTTTGGAGTAGTAAATGCAGACACTGTACCAGATACATAGCATTGATTATAATATTGAATTGACAAAACAATTTTCTACGATGAGGCTACTCTCCTCTCATCTTTATATAAAGAAAAAAGAAACCACCATTTACTTGAAGCCATAATACTGAGGAATTATTAGAGCTAATATTAGAAACACAGATATTGTGATTTTGATAATGATAAAGTAGAAAAACATGCTTTACTACTACTTTTTAATTAATTATTATATAATTATATCCCTACATATAACTTCTGACTTCATAATTATCTGTGTACCTTTACTTAACTATATTCTTCAGTATTGGCTACATTTTCTACAAGCTTAATTAAACATAGTTACATTTTATGTCATCAAATGATTTTGTTGAAATATGTTTTAAAATTATATTTCAGTGAACTATTTCAAAAGTAAGGAAACTGTAGTTTAGCTAATTTATTGAGATTAATATTTTATATGCAATACAATATAATACATATTTTATATCTTTTTTTTTGCTTTTTGGGTCACACCCATCAATGCTCAGGTGTTACTCCTGGCTCTGCACTCAGGAATCATTCCCGGCGATGCTTGGGGGACCATATGGGATGCTGGGAATTGAACCTGGGTCTGCCGTGTGCAAGCCAAACACCCTACTCACTGTGCTGTCACTCCAGCCCCAGTTTTTTTATATCTATTTTTAAGATAAATAGTATATTAAGGCATTTATATTACTTTAATTTATTATTATTGATAATGTTTTGTGTTAACTGATTTACTTTGGAAACTTCTTAAGGTGAATTTCTAAGGTATTTAATATGCAGTTTATTTAAGTTTTAAAGATCAGAACAGAGTCATGAACCCTTAGAGATTATCTGGTCTACTGCCTCAAAAAAATGAAGAAAAAAATTCTCCAGAGAAAATATCCAAAAGAAGACCAAAAAATAAAGGCAATAAAGCATAGATTCAAGTTAAACTGGAAGTAGGAATACGGTGTCACACTTAAGTATTTTATCTGCTCCCTATCTGGTGGTCTTTGAGGGGTATACTAGAGAGCCATAAAGTTTTGATGCACATAGCTTGAGATTGGCTAATCCCCTCCAGTCTTTCACTTTTTAAAAAAATTTTATTGAATCACCATGAGATAGTTGCAAGCTTTCATGATTGATCATGGTAACAATCTCACAATGATCAAACACCCATCCCTCCACCAGTGCACATTCCCCACCACCAATATCCCGAGTATAGCTGAAAATTTTCAGTCCTACAATAGCTCTTCTAAGATCTCTGCTTAATTTGTGATTAAAACTTACATATTAATTCAGATTTTAAAACTCTCAGTCTAGGGTTCATTCCACTTCATTGACCTTTAATTATTACAGACATATGTTAATATGACAGCCCCATTTTATCTCAAATGATGCTATTATAAATTTAAATAACTGAAGGCAAGTTTATAAATGTCAGCACAAAAGCACGATACTGAATAAAGCCTTATGTGAATTCAACTTTCAAAATAAATATGTTAAGAAGCCCAGACCCAGTTTTTCCTTCATAATATGAATGTCACAAAACCTAAAAATCAGCACATCTCATGATGGATGTTCCATTTTCAGTGAAAAATATAAGTTCTTCCACCATTTATCCAACCAAAATTTGTAGCGATCCTAGCAAAATTAAGATATTTTATTCAGTGATACTTAGATCGCATATTCTTAAAAGGAAAAATAGCAAGACCACAATAAATAATATAAACAGCATATCTTAAAAATACATGCCAGGAGCTGGAGCGATAGCACAGAGGGTAGGGCGTTTGCCTTGCACGCGGCCGACCCGGGTTCGATCCCCAGCATCCCATATGGTCCCCTGAGCACCGCCAGGAGTAACTCCTGAGTGCAAAGCCAGGAGTAACCCCTGTGCATCGCCGGGTGAGACCCAAAAAGAAAAAAAAAAATACATGCCAGTACTCTATCCCTGAAAAGCACTTAAACCCTTAATAGCATTCATTTCACTAAAAGAGGTAAAAATGTATCATCTGTCTCAGATATAATATGCTAATGGTCTGTCTTCGTTCAAAGTTCCATGTCATCTCAATACTTATTTTCCCCCAAACTATGACAAAGTTCAAAGAGTTCTAAGAGTATCTCTTGTCCTCTTGTACTTGCCCCCAATATGCAAAATCACTGATTTTAAGAAATACACATGTTCAATATTTATTTCAATGTTAGAAGAACCAAGAATTTAAAACAACCTAAGGACCTATTAAATAATAACTAGATAAAGGTGATGTGGCACATATACAGAATGGAATGTTTGGCTTTAAAAATATGGAATCATGTCATCTGTAACAATATGGTTAAGCCTTAATAATGAAGTAAGCCAGATGGTGAAAGATAAGCACCATATTTACTCACTCACATGTTGTACATAAAGATAAAAATAAACAGATGAGCTAAGAAAAATAAAACAAAGTTTTGGGTTTCTAGAGGAAAGAAGGAAGTTGAGTAGGTAAACTGGGATCAAGGAGAAAAATATATGATGAAGGATGAAATTGGAGTTTCAGTAGTAAACATAGTGAAGTATTTATACATGCTGATTTTTAGTGATGTATACTTGATTTTCATATTGCAATGCTACCTTAATTTAATTAAAACAAAATAAAGTATTAATTATGAGTTGAGTTTGAATTGAACATAAAATAAATTTTTTTCCAGCTTACATTCATTTTAAAGTTGGTTGCTTGGATTTTTGTTTTGTTTTGTTTTTGGGTCACACCTGGCGATACACAGAGTTTACTCCTGGCTCATTGCACTCAGGAACTACTCCTGGCCATGCTCAGGGGACCATATAGGAAGCTGGGAATCAAACCCGGGTCGACCGTGTGCAAGGCAAATGCTCTACTCGCTGTGCTATCACTCCAGCCCCCAACAGGTGCTTAGATGTTTGAATGAATTATAAGTGGTAGTTACGTACAAAAATCTTTGTGATAAAACAATTTTTAACAACCAAATCTTCAAAGTAGCCATTGTTCTTATTATTGCTGTTGTTTTGAAATTCCCTTAGGTATTTACATGGTTTATAGAAAAAAGTAAGACTTTAATGTTTGAAATTAAGATTATAGAGTGAAATAGATAATACCTATCAACACTAATATTATTTTTTAAAAATATACTTTTAAACTAGAAAAAGTGTAATCTACACCTCTCAAGGATAAGCAGTTAAGCAACATCTTTGAATAACAACATTTACCTCCACTGCCATCATAAAACTCGTCCACATGGAGAGTTTATAATTTCACTTCAGTAGTTGAAATTCTCTCTCTTGGAAGAGAATATCAGAATGCAATGCATGAGACTAGCAATATTAAAGGAAATTACTCAGAAATTTACTATTTTCTAACTTATTTTTAAATCTATACATCATAAACTACAGTGCTTAATAATAATTAAGTTAATTTTCAATGAAATTACCTGACAACTGAGACAATTTATACGAAACCACATAAGGCTTTGTTTAGAATTATGTACAGAGACCCAGTGAATACTTTACAATGTGATTTACAATGTCACTATATCACTATCATCCCATTGTTCATCGATTTGCTTGAGCGGGCACCAGTAATGTCACCATTGTGAGACTTGTTATTACTGTTTTGGCATATTGAATACTGTTACTGTGCTATTGCTCCAGCCCTCACACGCACACACACAAACACACACACATATAATATATATTTTTTTCTGCCCAAACAAATCTTTTACATTATAGATTTTTCATCATTTTTCCTCCTACAAATAATAAATATCAGTTCACCATGAGAGTGAAGAAGTAATATTTCAATAGAGTCTAAAATAATTTATTTCACAGCAACTGAGCAATACATTCAATTCAGTATACTTGAATTAGATACCCACAAATACAACAACCACAAGTCAAATCAAGGTATTTAGACTCCTTCCATATCCATAAGGTTCTTCTCCACTAGGCACTTTATTTTAATGTACTTAATCGACAAATTTATGAAGCCTTTATTAATATCAGATATTAAGTAGACATTGGGATATTATGGAGAAGGGAAGATTCAGAATCCTGAGGAAGTACAAAGGATATCTGACTTAGACAAAAAAATCAGGGAAAGCTTTCTGTAGATACTAATGCTTAAACTGACAAGCTTTTAACCAGAAAATTTCAATTTAGTTCATGTTTTTCCAGAACTGACACAGACAACACTGAATCTTTATTAAACCAATTTTTCAGGTGCAATTTAAAAATTAGTTCCTCAGGGATACTTGTTTTCTTCTCTAAATTTTCTGTGCTTTCACTTTCTGAACACTAATGATAGTCATGACTGTCCCTGCATGTGTCTCTCTGAAATCAGCCTGAAACCCCGTGCAGCCAAGGACTACCTCTGTTTTGTTGCAATTGATTTATGTTTAAAGTTAATAAGAGAATGGAAGGGTAGTAGTGGAAGGCAATTTAGAATACTAGCAAGGAAAAGGATAAGCTAATGGACTATGAATCTGGATACTAATATTTCTACTACTATTTCCCAAAAGCAGCAATTCTATGAGCAAGGACAAATTTGCAAAAGAACAAGTACTTTCTCAGACACCCACTATTGTAAAAAGAGAAAGGAACTTATAGACAGTAAAAATTAATGATTAAAGTGTTCTAGTCTCAGTGATGTAAAAGAATGAACATATGGAAATTATAAAAGATATCTGAAAGATCATCCTAGATGTGTTTAAAGAGAATTGCTAAAAACAGATGAAATTTAGAGGCTATGGTAAGGCTCCTGGATACTCAAAGGGTGTGGAGTAGCTCAACAGAAAAGCAGGAAAATGTATTAATGATGTCAGTAAAATAGAGAAAAAATGAATACTGACTGAGTTACCGACTACAGTGCAAATTTTGAGGAGGAAAACTGTAAATTAAAGCAAAGAGTAGGAGGCATATGATGGTATTATAGCATCTGCTTCAAATTAGCATGAGTTTTGCATGAAATAAAGAAACAGATCCAGAATCAATTCTAGGATATAAGCATTATATCAAATCTACTCGACTGGCTTTTGTTCTAATTATCAGAAATTATAAATGCTACGAGCAATAGCACAGCAGTTGGGCAGTTCGCCTTTCACGAGGCCGACCCGGCAGAACCTGACAAGCTACCGTGTGTATTGGATATGCCAAAAACAGTAAAAATAAGTCTCTCAATGAAAGACGTTACTGGTGCCCACTCAAACAAATCCATGATGACAGTGACAGTGACAGTCTCTATTTTGAAAAAACTGACTCTATTATTATGTTAAGATCTTGAGATGAGCTGGCAATTGATAATAAAAAGCAATTAAAAATACAAAAACCTCAAAGAAAAATAGGCAAACTCACAAACAGAAAACATAAAAGATTAATATTAATATTGAAATATATACATGAGTGGATAAATAGCTCTACAGGCAGAGTATATACTTTACATGTCTGAGACCTAGGTTCTATCCCAGGCACTTGTCTACCAGGAACAACTCTACCCTCAAGTACAGAGCCAGGAATAACCCTCAAGCACCAGTCACACAGGGTCAGAAACACTGTTTATGTAATTTTCATTCTATTATGTAGGACTCTCAATGTGCATGTATGCTAATTCAATTAATATTTAGAGACCATTTGTTTAGCACTGAGTATGCTCAATAATACTTAAACTTATCTGTCTCAAAAATGCAAGTCCTACATTCTTAATTATATCAGACCAAGAGTTCACTACCATCTGTAAAGAATATATAAAGTAGTATCACTAGGGGATAGCTCTATGCCATAATGCATCCAAATAGTCATAGGGGGACCATGACCAATCATGCAAACTTGATCCCAATTAGCTGAACAGTTCAGGCTCTGAAAATTATTGTTTCAGTATTTTACACAACATGTTTCTTAGCTGCTCTAGGAAATACGCCTTTCTTTGATTTGAATTCAGCATCACTAGCTGGAGCGATAGCACAGTGGGTAGGGCATTTGCCTTGTAAGCGGCAGACCCAGGTTTAATTTCTCCACCCCTCTCCTCTCAGAGTCCGGCAAGCTACCAACAATATGTCACCCGCGGCAGAGCCTGGCAAGCTACCCGTGGTGAATTTGAATTCGATATGCCAAAAACAACAAGTCTCACAATGGAGACGTTACTGGTGCCTGCTCAAGCAAATCGATGAGCAACGGGATGACAGTGACAGTGATACAGTGATCACTAGAACAAACTATGTTAATCTGTCTAATGGGAAAACTTCTTGTGAAGACTCACTAGCTTGTGGCAATAAGAAACTGAGTGTTGTTCCACTATCTCCACAAGGTAAAACTTATGAAGAGTTTTAGTAGAACACTAACACATCCTTACAAATTAGTAAAATCTGTCACAGATTATGTTACCAACTCAACCTTAAAATGGAGAAACAAAGCAAGGATTTATTAGCTTTACTCTAAGGTTAATATGAAAGGATATTTACAGATAAAAAAAATCCAGAAATAATAAAATTTATTTAGTCTTCTTTATATATTATGCATTTAATAGAGAAAATCAGAAAATAAGAGTTACCAGATTTCATTATATCACTATATTTATATCATATGAAAGATTATAGTATGTATGTACAATTAAAAAATAATTGGAAATCTCTAAAAAACAACAGAAGATGGGGAAAAGTCTGGAAATTAATGAAAGTACACAGGAGAACTATAGACAAATTCAGGAGGAACAAAGTGAGAATAACCAGAGTCTCTAATAAACAGGAAGGTAAATTCAATTAAGAAACACTAATCAAAGAAATCATACGTAAACATTTTCTTGAAATGAGAAGTTCAGACACCCATATCTAAGAGACCCAAAGGGCCCAGTAAAAATATACCCAGAGAGAATTACTCCAAGACACATAGTAACCAGAATGATAAAAGTCAAAGAATATCAAAAGCAGAAAGATAAAAGAAGGAAATAAGGAATTTACATACAAAGGAACTCCCAGAGGATTCACAGCAGACCTATCAAATATGACTCTATGAGCCAGAAGAGATTGGTGGGAAATTGTAAAAATAAAACAAAACCAAAAAAAATTCAATGATATAAATACTTCTCCAAGTATAGTCTATGCAACTAGGTTATCGTTCATATTTGAAATGATGCAAATATTCATGGACGAGAAGTAGCTTAAGAATTTTATAACCTTCCAACCAATTTTGCAAGAAAAGACAAAATTCCCATATATACATAACTTCCACATAATGTTGGCACATAAATTACTTCATCTCAGCAATCTCACCTAATAGTCCTGAAGTGATTGGCATCAATGCAATAGTACTAGAAGGAAACTTTATCATTCTTTTATCACTGCTGGATACATCAACCATACCAGGAATAAACAATCAACAAGGAAACTCTGATCTTCAAGGAAGAAGTGGGTGAGATGTGTCTGAAAGACAAATATAGAGCCCTTAATGCCCCCCAAATTGAGTACATGGGACATTCTCCAAGACAGACCACATGCTGGATCACAAAATATATCTACATAAAATCATTAAAATAGAAACTGTGTCAACTATCCTAGTACGCTTTGAAAATGTAAATTAACTCCAAACAGAAAAGGGGAAAAGCTCCAACAAAAATAAAAACCTTGGAAACAAAACAAAATAAATAAATGAGTTTCTGAATTAGAAAGGAAATTTAAAAACAGAATCTTTGAAAAATTAAATGGAATAAACATTTATAATAAAATGAGTAACAAATGGCCAAAGGCAACATGACTGGATTGATAGACTTAACTGAATTTACCTGGAATGGGAATGAGAGTTGAATGGGAGTGATCTTTGGAATTTTAATGGAGGGAAGCAAGCACTCTGGTGGTGGGTATAGTGGTATATTAGTTTCCTCCCTGCCCCAAGCAGAGCCTGGCAGCCGAAGAGCTCCGGAACCAAACCACAGCCATGCTCAAGGCCACTCTCCACACACTCAGACGAGCCTCACGCATGAAGGAACCAGCAGAGGAACCCAGGTGTGCAGGACCTGGAGCTGAGATCGCCAAGCCTGCTCAGATCGGGACTGGGCCTCTTCCATCCAGATCCCCCATTTTCCAGTAGCTAGGCAGTCACACCCAGAAACTGCCCCTGGCGCTCGTGTAATCCCATCAATGGCCAACATCCAGAGACTATAAAACCAAGTTCCCGGAATCAAATGCGGCCTAGTTCTCCCTCTCGGAGAGTCTGGCAACCAAGAGTTTACTGCCCTCACAGGAAAGCCTGGCAAGCTCCCCATGGCATATTCATATGCAAAAAACAGTAACAATGATGGGTCTCATTCCCCTGACCCTGAAGAGCCTCTAATGGGGCACCATTGGGAAGGACAAGTAAAGAGAGACTGCCAAAATCTCAGGGATAGGACGAATGGAGATGTTACTGGGCCTGCTCGAGCAAATCGATGATCAATGGGAATGACAGTCATACAGTGATCAACATACGTATCAACATGCTATTATCAACAGTATTGTAAGTCAAGTTACCTCAAAAATAAATAGGGAAATAAATTTTGAATAAATGAAACTATAGGATATATACACATAATGGATTATAATGGAATATGACTCACCTATAATAAAACACAAAATAATGCAATTTGTCACTAGACAGATCTAGAAAGTATGCTGAGTGAAGATAGATGAGAAGAAATTGATCTCTCTCACATATGAGATATAAAGGAGAACAGTAAGAGCATATCAAAGAAATGGTTCAATGGAACAAAACACAGGAATTGCTCTATAGAACTAAACTCACCATAGCAGAAGAGACACAAGATTGATGGGTGTGGTGTTGGGGGTGGCGGGTAGGGAAGGGGAGACTAACACAATGGTGGAGAGAAGAAGACACTTTGTGGAAGGTGTGGTGTTCGAATGTTATATGCATGAAACCCTATCATTAACAGTCTTGTCAACCATGTTGCCTCAAATAAAGTTTAACACACACACAAACACACACACACACACACAAAATAGCAATTTCGTTGGTTTTAAGATTTCCCAGATAACAATTGTCACAATTAAATCTTAAAGTCTCCTGAAAGTCCTTAATGAAATAAAGTTTCTATAAATGCTTATTTTTCAATTAATTAATTTTGATCATGTATTTTCTTTTTTAATTGTAATAACATTTCATTATAATATTATACATTTCAGGTGTGTATCACTGAAAATTAATATTAACATGGAAATTAACAGAGTTGTATAATATATTAATTTCACCACTGTACAATTCTATACTTTAATATACATCTATCCCCTTTTCCCAATTTAATCTCTTCCTCCCCATACCTTATAGTAAAGCACCTCCAATTGGCCTTACAGCCCAAAAGTTCATATTTGTTTTATTTAGTTTGTTTGTTTTCTATATGAACCAATGATTGAAAATTAGTGAAGTTATCTCCCTAGCTAACTTCACTAAGAATGATTCCCATGTTGTTAAAAATTACAGGGTTCCATCTTATTTTTTAATAACTGAATATTTCCACTACATATCTATATCACATCTTCTTTATCCATTTGTTAGTATATGAGTTGTTTCTAATTGCTAGTTATTATAAATAATGTTGTAAGGAAGATGACAGTAAATCTAGTCAAATTAGTAAGTTAGTATCTTGGGAGTGAAACCAAATATATAATGAAAGGATCATATGGAATTAATGCTTTAAGTTTTTGAGTGTCTTACACATAACTTGACCAATTATATTTTCACAAACAGTGTATAAGAGTTCCCTTCTCTTTGTATTCTTTCCGTTTGTTTTTTAATAGGGGTGACAGTTATTTTCATGGGTGTGAGGAGTTATCACTTTGTTGTTTTAATTTTCTTTCTTTTTTAAATAATAAGATGCAAAGAACATACTTTTATGTGACTCATGGCCACCTTCATGGCCTCTTTGGAGCAGTCTCTATTCTGAGCCTTTTAAATAGGGTTATTAGCCACATAATTTGCAAATACCTTCTTCTAAAATAGGATCTTAATCTTGAAGAAAGTTTTCAACATGAAGAAGTGTTTTAGCTTGATAAAACTATGTTTACTTATTTTGCATCCCTCCCTCCTTGTTTTTGGAATCAAGTTCCTAAACACATCACTAAGGCTAATGTCAAGAAACCTATCACCCATGTTTCTTGTACATATGTTATGACTTTAGGTCTTACATGCAAGTCGTTAACATATTTTCAAATATTCTTTTAGTACATGGTGTTGTGTAAGGGGTTATTTTAATTCTCATACATATGACTCTCCAGTTTTTCTAATATTATTTATTAAAGAGTACTTATTACATAGGACCATCTTGTTTTTGTCATAAATAGATTTTCATATGTGTGATTTTATTTCCAGTAGGGCATTTGCCTTGCACATGGCCGACCCGGGTTTGATTCCTCCGCCTCTCTCTGAGAGCCCGGCAAGCTACCGAGAGTATCTTGCCCACAAGGCGGAGTCTGGCAAGCTACCCATGGTGTATTCTATATATGAAAACAGTAACAACAAGTCTCAAAATGAAGATGTTACTAGTACCCGCTTGAGCAAATCAATGAGCAATGGGATGACAGTGACAGTGGCAATGACAGCCCCCAATTCTATTTCATTGTAATATAAAACCTTGCTTTTTATTATCACTTTATAGGACAGTTCGAATCCAAGAAGTATGTTACTACCATATTTGTTCTTTTGTCAGTAGTACTATTGCTATTTAATTTCAAATTTAGCTTCAAATAAACATCATAATTTTGGGTTATATTTCTGTTAAGAATTACATTGGTTGGGACTGGAGTGATACCACAGTGGGTAGGGTGCTTGCCTTGTAGTGGTCAACAGGGTTTGATTCCCAGCATCCCATATGGTCCCCCGAGCACCGCCAGGAGTAATTCCTGAGTGCATGAGCCAGGAGTAACCCTTGTACATCGATGGGTGTGCCTCCCCCGCCAAAAAAAAGAATAACATTTGAATTTTGTACGGGTCATATTAAATCTTATTATTACTTTCCAGTGATCTTCGGCCGTCGGGAGCTCTGCTTGGGGTGGGGACGGAAGCTGGAGCCCATCCCCTCCAGGGGGCCCAGGGAAGACAGTCAGGCATTGGGGCAAGAGACTCTCTGCAATGCTCTCTTCTGGGAGCTTGCTTTTAAGTCTCTCTCTGGATGTTGGCCGTTGATGGGATTACACACACCTGGGTTCCTCTGCCGGTACCTTCATGCGTGAGGCCTGTCCGAACATGTAGAGAGGGGCCTCGAGCATGGCTGTAGCTAGGTTCCGGAGGTCTTCAGCCGCCGGGAGCTCTTCTCGGAGCGGGGAGGGAAGCTGGAGCCCATCCCCTTCAAGGGGCCCCGGGGAAGACAGTCAGGAGTGCGGGCAAGAGACTCTCTAGAACCTAGCTACAGCCATGCTCAAGGCCCCTCTCCACACATTCGAAACAGGCCTCACCCATGAAGGTACTGGCAGAGGAACCCAGGTGTGTGTAATCCCATCAACGGCCAACATCCAGAGACTTAAAAGCAAGCTCCCAGAAGATATTTTACAACCTACTTCTCCCTCTGGGAGAAATTGGCAAGCTTCTGAGAGTTTCCTGCCCACATGGGACAGCCTTGCAAGCTTCCCATGTTTATATGTTGAATCCAGTAGCAAGCTGGATCTCATTCCCCTGACCCTGAAAGAGCCTCCAGTGTGACATCGTTGGGTTGGCTGAGTCCGGAGAGACTAAGATCTCAGGGAAAGGGCAAATGAGAGGTTACTGAGCCCGCTCGAGAAATTGACGATTAACAGGATTTTGTGATTAGTGATTATGACTTTAACATAATTTTGCATTTTAATAATGCTATTTTTTTCAATCCATGGGCACAGAGTAACTTTTCCCTTTGCCATCTATTTATTTTAACACTGTTACAGTTTTATGTGCAAAGGTTTTTTTTCTTCTTCAGTTAAGTTTATCCCAAGGACTTTATTTTTGATGCAATTGTAAGTTGGATTAATTTCCTTGTATCTCTTTCTGCTAAATCACTACTTGTTTATGGAAATGTGACAGATTTTTCTAAATATACTTTGTGGTCTGCCACTACTATATTAATTTATTATTTAAACTTTTTATTGCAGCATTTGGGGTTTCTATGTATATAATTATGTCATCTAAAGATAGAGATAGTTATTACTTTATCCCTTTACAATTTGATTTATTTTATATCCTATAATTTTTCTAGGTGATCTTATTAAGGCTTCTGATGTGATATTGAATGGTAGTGGTAAAAGTGGACATAGTTATTTCATATCTGATTTTAAATGTTTTAATTTTTACCATTGTATATTATGTTAGCTGTGGGTTTGCAATACATGGGCGTTACTATGTTGACTGTTCTGTATGATCCTCTTAATGTTTGTTTCAATTTTCTAATATTTTCTTGACGATTTTTTAGAGAGAAACAGAACAGAGTCTTTAGTTTTCTCTCTGTGTATATACTTGTGAGTACATTTGTGTGCATCTGGTTTAGAATCAGAATAACAGCTTCACAGAGAATTTGAGGTTTTTCTTCCTTTTCAATTATATTAAGAATTTGAGAGAGACAGTTTGTCAATGCTTTGAATGCATGGTTGAATTCTCTAGTGAAACAATATATTGTTGAGCATTTCTTTGGGGGATGATTTTGATTACTATTTCCATTCAAATACTTATGATAGGTTTGTTCAGGTTTCCTACTTCTTTCTTATTATGTGTTGATAAGAATTTGTTTATTTTTTTCTAGGTTGCCCATTTTGTTGTCATTTTTTTTAAATAATGTAGGAGTACTGCTATTTTTTCAGCCATTGAATCAGCTGATTAAATTGGACATGAACTCCACATTACTACTTTTTTTAATTCTATTCTGAATGTTAACTTTATTTTATTATTATTCTCCCTTTTTTTGATTCACCGTGAGATACAGCTGCAAAGCTTTCATGATAGAACTTAGGTCATATAATCATCAAACACCCATCCCTCCACCAGTGCACACTTGCCACCACCAAAATCTCCAGTATTCCCCCTCCCCCTGCCTAGTTCCAACCCTTCCCCTGCTTGTATGGCAAACAATTTTCCCCATACTCTCTCTCTGCTTTGGTTACATTCGGTATTTTGACACCAGTCTCACCAGCACTCAAACCTGCCAGAAGGGCAATGCTAGACAATTTGTTTTGTATTGCTTGTTATGTATAGAATATAATGTCCAGGAAATTCTGTGTCATTCTCTTCTGGGGAGCTTTAGTTTATAGTCTCTGGGTCTTGACCATTGATGAGATTACATGGTGCCAAGGGCAGTCTGTGGGTGTGACTGCCAAGCTTCTAGAAAACTGGGCACCTGTGGTGAGGAGGCCCAGTCCTTATCTAAGTGAGCTTGGAGATCTCAGTCATGGTTTTCCGCATATTTGGGTTTTCCTGCCAGTCCGATTTCTGGTGAGGTTCATCCTATTTTGGGTGAGGCTTGTCTGAGCATGTGGATAATGGCCTTGGGCATAGTTGGGTTCTGGGGTTTTTCTGGAGGCAGGGAGGGAAACTCAACCTGGCCCCCTTCAAGGTGCCCTGGTGAAGATAGCCTGGTGCGGGGTCAGGGTATTCTGTGGAGCTCTCTTCTAGGAGCTTCAGTTTATAGTCTTTGGGTCTTGGCCATTGATGAGATTACATGGCGCCAGGGGCAGTTTGTGGGTGTGACTACCAAGCTACTAGAAAACTAGGGACCAGGGGGGAGGAGGCTCAGTCCAGAACCAAGCGGACTTGGAGATCTCAGTCACGGGGTCCCACTTATGTGGATTTTCCAGAGATGGTTTGTGGGTGTGTCTCCCACATACCTAACTTTTGACCATTTCATTTCTTTTTTCTTTTTTTTTTATTAGTGAATCACTGTGACGTATAGTTACAAACTTATGAACTTTCATGTTTGGATTTGATTTATGTCCCTCCACCAGTGCCCATTCTCCTCCACCAATGTTCCAAGTATCCCTCCCACCACTCCCACCCCAACCCCCACCACCCCACCCTGCCTCTTTGGCAGGGCATTCCCTTTTGTTCTCTCTCCTGTTGGGTGTTGTAGTTTGCAATAGAGGTATTGAGTAGCCATGATGTTCAGTCTATAGTCTACTTTTGGTATGCAGTTTTCAACCCAAGTGGGTCCTCCCAACATTCTCTACTAGTTGTTCCCTTTTCTATGTCAGCTGCCTTTTCCCCAAGCGCATGATTGGCCGTTTCATTCTTGGTAAACTTGGCCCCAAGTTGTTGGGGTTTGGACAAAGGCACAGCAGCAATTTTGGGGTATCTGAAAGTCTGAAAGCATCATCAAGCTGCTGATGCACTCGCCCCACAGGTACAGGTTTACCTGCTGGCGGCACCATACCTCTTGTTGTCATTTATTATTCTTAAAAATCACTGATGTTTCTTTATATTTCAATGAATGTTTCTTACTATTATTACTCATTATTACAATGATCATTTAATGAGAACAGTTCAGAAAACAATCAAAGGCATAATTTGAGATTTGATTTTGCTTAAACAAGAATAATGAGAAGTTTATGGTCCTTTTAAAACCTTATATATTTTGGTATCACAGTGAATAATTGTAAGGAATACTCATAATAGCATAGGATTATTTATACTACTAATTAAAAATTAATATACCTAAAAAAGATATGCTACTTTTGAAAAAGCATTTTTATCAATCTATGATTGATTTATAATTTTGTGAAACCTTAGGGTTTTAGCTTTTATCATCTGGTGTGTAAAATTGCCACCACTTCCATAATTTTAAAAAAAAGAACACTCTTATATGTGGATTATAAAGAAACATATTAAGGGAACAAAAAATGACCAAAGAAGGAACCAGAGATTTTGTTTATAGAACTGAACTTACCCTGGAGGGGGTTATAGGAAATGGCTCTTAGGACACTAGTAGAGGGAAGTGGGCTTTCTGTTAATCAGTGTGGATAATTAGTGGTAGTTTAGATCACAAAACACATCAAATAAAAACAGTAACGATAAAAAATGTATTCATTTCAAATATTCCTAAATCTTAATGTACCGATAATAAAATGAAAAAGGTAGTAGTGTGAATAATGAAGTATAATAATGAATAATCAAGTCGTATTTGAACAGTCAGTTTGTTTAATCAATAGTAAAAGTTTCTTTTATGATTTTGTCAATCATTGGCTCATGTGGTTATGCTAGATACTAAATTTTATTTTAACACTTTCATTCCGTTTCCTAAGAATTCCTATTTGCTGGGCCAGAAGATAGTACAGAGGTTAAGACACTTGCCTACAAGTAGCTAATTCCAGTTAGATTTCTGACACTCTATATCATCCTCTGCGCTCTAGCAGGAATGATCCCTAAGTAGAGAGCCAGGAATAAGCCCTGAGCACATCTGGGTATCACTTTATCACTGTCACTGTCATCCCATTGCTCATCGATTTGCTCAAGCAGGCACCAGTAACATCTCCATTGTGAGACTTCTTGTTACTGTTTTTGGCATTTCAAATACTCCATGGGTAGCTTGCCAGGCTCTGCGGTGCGGGCTAGATACTCTCGGTAGCTTGCCAGACTCTCCGAGAGGGGCGGAGGAATCGAACATGGGTCAGCTGGGTGCAAGACAAATGCCCTACCCGTGCTATCACTCCAACCCATGTTGTGTCATACACTAAAAGCTATGGGTTAGTAAAAACTGAGTTTAGTTTTTAGCACTCACTTTTCAAATTAATGCTTTGATTTGGTTATTTAAAATATTTTATCATACTGTTCAAATCTCAGATGACTGGGTTTCTAAATGTAACAATGTAATCCTAGTGACTAAACATTTTGGTTTAAACTTCCCTCAGAGGAAATTAGTACGTGCCTCACTTCAAAGATAGAGATTACAGTAGGGAGGCTCTTAAGTGAGTTGAGTCTTTTCTTTATGTAATAGTTTAAGAGGTCAAGGCTATTAACATTTTTTGGTAACTTAAGCTGGGCACATTTGGAAGGGAATCTCAAACCCTTGTCACATTGTGCAAGCTAAATTTGGAAGCTCAAATTTATTAGACTCTAAAATCTTTTCTAAATCTATGATCTTTTATAAACCTAAACTATAGGAAAACCAGCAAAAGACATACCAAAATGCCTTTAATTCCCCTTCTTTTATTGCCCTTTCAGATGCCAAACCAAAAGAATGTACAAGACACAAAGACAACAATGTACTATGGGCCCCCTGTAGAAATGCCAAATCTCCTTCACATTTCTAAATATCCATCTGGTTTAGATACTGTGAGTATTTTCCTCAATAAAACACAATCCGTTCATGTTGAGGCAGAACGAAGAGCAATAAATATACTGAATGTTAAGAGGTCAAATTTCAACAGTCAAAGACAAGTATGTCAAGACAGAATTAATTTGACTAGGCAGCTTTGATCTTTTTTTCAAAGTCTGGTTGACACTGGGCCAATTCTCATGAGAGAAATTCATTATAATTTATTAATGTGTCATCGAATAGCATGTAGAAATTAAAATATGGATGGTTTGGAAATATGCTCCTGTTGGGTAATCTTGCATTATATTATTTTATAAATAAAATAAAATATTTTTATTAATGTTTTACGTGTTAGTATAGATGCTACACAAGAGATGTTGGTATTTACAAGCAGTTTTTGGAGATCTATCTTTTGGGCTTTTTTTGTTTATTTTTTTGGTTTTTTTGGGTCACACCCGACGATGCACAGGGGTTATTCCTGGCTCTTCACTCAGGAATTACCCCTGGCGGTGCTCAGGGGACCATATGGGATGCTGGGATTAGAACCCGGGTCGGCCGCGTGCAAGGCAAACGCCCTACCCGCTGTGCTATCACTCCAGCCCCTGGAGATCTATCTTAATTGGCAAGGCCAAAACATAAAATACTGTCTGGATTTTAGGTAAATTGTCTTAAGGGTAAATAGAAACAACAACAACAACATAACATGTGGCATTAAAGTAATTTAAATGTCTAACTATATTTTCTTTTTTTTATTTTATTGAATCACTGTGAGATAGTTATAAGCTTTCATGTTTGGGTTACAATCACACAATGATCAAACACCCATTCCTCCACCAGTGCACATTCCCCACCACCAATATCCCCGGTATACCCCCTCTTTTCCACCCTCCCTCTGCCTCAGTGGCAGATAGTGTTCCCCATACTCTCTACTTTTGGGCATTATGGCCTGCAACACATACACTGAGAGGTCTAACTCTATTTTCTTTATTTAACGTTGGAGCAAACATTTGTTTTAGTGGGTATATTTAAGCTGAAATTTGATAAACAAGTTAATAATTTTCATCAATAAGAACTATGTTCCTTTAACAACTTCCCAAATTATTGTTATAGTTCTTAAACTCTGCCTTTATTCTTCCTTTTACTCATATCCAGAAATGAAAAAGGAAAAATTATATTGAAAATGTTAATTCCCTTGATGGATACCAGTAATTGAGTTATTTGATCCTTACAGTTTTGGATTAAACCTATTAAAATATTATGTACAGGGTCTGGAGAGATAGCAATTAGGATGCATGTTAGCTATATTTCCTGGCACCACATGGCCTCCCCAACACTACTTTGTATACCTCTGAAGGCCCTGAAGAACCACTGGGGTGTGGTCCTGGAGAGACCTTGCACTGTTGGAATGTCCAGGGTGATGGACAGTCACCTATAATTACTTCTGGCACCTAAGTATTATTTAGGAGCAACTCCAAAAATAATATTCTGCTATACTTATAAATACTTATGATCTAAGCAGGAAAGTCAATTGAAAAAAATCACTGATATAGATGTTTCACTGCTGATCAACTTATCCTATTTTATGTGATCCATAAAGTACAAGTTACTACATTTCCTCAATTATCAGTGAGGAAATAGTAAAGAGTATGAGGATATATAGATATATCAGTCAACCTAAAATTTAATAAATAGTAGAATAAATGCAAGAACTTAAATGTGCACACACGTATCTACACATTTAATTCTCTTCAACTGTTTACCCACATAAAAATTAAATTTATTACATACCTTTATTGAAAGGTGGTTGAGCCATGAAATGATGGCTACAACATCATTTAGCAGTGAAGCTAGTCTACTAAAGATGTTCTATCCCAAGAAATTCTCAGACAGGCCCTTATTGCTACTGTGTAGATTCACTTCTCTGTTGTTTCTGCAGTAGGAATTATTTCAGACTGAAAAATATTACTCTTATTTAGTCATTTTAAATATTTTATTCATTCTGCATGCAAGCATGCAAGCTAGTGCTTATTAAAACATCCTGTTCTCCTCAATCAATAGATAAACATGGTAGAAATGCAGTTTAAAGCAGTGGTTCATATTCCATAGGGAAAATTATGGAGATATCTCAAAATAGTACAAATAAAACTTCCCCATGACTTAGTGATTATACTCTTAAGCATCTATCCCAAGAACACCAAATTGTTATTCACAAAGACACACACACATCACATCTATTTTCATCATAGTATAAGAAATAACCTATATCTGGAAATAGCTCAAGTAAACAACAGATAAATAATAAAATTTTGGTATGTATAGGTAGACACACATATATATACACAAATACACACACATACACACAGATACAATGGAATACTACTAAACCTTTAAAAATATGAAATTTTGCAGTTTGCTGCAAAGTGGATGGAACTGGAGAGTATCTTGCTAATAGAAATAAGTCAGAAGAGAAAAAAAATACCCAAAACTTCACTTTTATGTGAAGTATAATGAACAAAGATAAGGAATATACTATTCTCAAAGGAAACAAATACTGATATACTTCAAACAGAATAGTGAACTGAAGTTGCAAAAGTGGGAAGAAGAAACCTTGATACAAAAGTTGAGGGTTATAAACATTTAGATGGTGGGGTGGTGAAGCAGCATTGTAGACAGCAACTGAATAATACAAATATTATTGTAAACATGTCCAGGCAAGAACTTATTACAAAGTTGGCACAAGTACTAAAGACATCACAGTGGGTATGTGGGCTTATAAGGAGAATGCTCAGGATGGAAGATTTTTTTTTTTTTAACCCATTACTCATTGCTGGGGCTGGAGCGCTAGCAAAGCGGTTGGGCATTTGCCTTTCACGCGGCCGACCCGAGTTCGACTCCTTTGCCCCTCTCGGAGAGCCCGGCAAGCTACTGAGAGTATCTAGCCAGCGCAGCAGAGCCTGGCAAGCTACCCGTGTGTATTGAATATGCCAAAAACAGTAACAATGAGTCTCTCAATGAGAGACGTTACTGGTGCTCACTTGTAACGGGCACCATTAAGATGAGCAATGGGATGACAGAGACAGTGACAAGTTAATTGAACTATGTAAACATTAGAAAATAAAGCAAATGAACATTTAAAATTAAGTTGTATAAGAGTTTAATAGCATTGGGACCCTCTGCGCCTAAAGACTTTAATTCCAGAGATCTAACACATTCGGGCATCCAGCACAGCATCCGATAGCAATGCACTGGGACTGCGAACTGGGCTACAACTCTGTACTGCCAGGGGGTGGATTTTTTTTCCTCCCCACCCTGTCTTCCTGCACGGAAAGTGGCGGACTGGTGGCACCCACGTGGCAGGCGCCATCTTCTATGACTCCAAACCCAGAGGTATTCGGTTTTTACTTTTGGGGCTCCCAGGAACTCATGGGAAGGGGGCGTAACTGGCACGCCCTCGGCCCAGATAAATCCGGAGCCGCTGAGCGTGAAGCGGACCCTCTGCGCCTAAAGACTTTGAATTCAGAGACTTCTTACAGCAATGCACTGGGACTGTGAGCTGGGCTATGTAATTTCTGGCAGAATTTTCCCTGGACTTTATACAGAAATCCAAAACCGCGCGGATGCTGCCGCGTCCACGCGACTTAACATTTATAATTGTCAGCAATGTGAAACGGTTCCTTTTGAACAGTCTGACTTGGGGGGGAAACTCCAAATAATAACAGTAAGTTTTTGTTGAAATATTGAAGGTTATTAATGTAGCAGCCACCTCTCTGGACTGTGAACTAAGCAAAAGCCCCACGCTGGCAGACGCGGCGTGGCGTACACCATACTATGAGGCGTGGGAAGGGGGATGAGGGGGAAAAAGGAAAAAAAAAAAAAGGGAAAAGGAAAAAGGAAAAAAAAAAAAGAGAGAGAGTTATGTACTTGTAGCAGTGGGGCTACATATCTCTTCATTTCCAGCAATGAAAAACTAATTATCAAATGTAGTAGGTCTGTCTCTCTTGGGTGGAAACTCCAACAACTATAGTGAGTTTTGTGTTGAATTATGGAATGTAATCAAGGTAAAGAAAAAATGAAGTGAAATTCATTAGTTATACAGTAGGGGGTAGGGGGTGGGGGTGGGGGGTATACTGGGTTTTTTGGTGGTGGAATTTGGGCACTGGTGAAGGGATGGGTCTTTGAATATTGTATAACTGACATATAAACCTGAGAACTTTGTAACTTTCCACATGGTGATTTAATAAAAAGTTAAAAAAAAGTTTAATAACATTTCACTTTATTTTTTTCTCATAGGATAAACTCCATCCCCATGAATAAAATACCTAATAAAGAGAAGGAAAGGCTTCTGGGGAAAAAGACCTCCTGTGTAGTCGCCAGAGAGACCAGAAAAGGAAAGTGGTCAAGAACAAGATTTCCTGAAGAACTCTAAGTACAGAGAGCAGCACACATATCCACACCGGAACATTCTGGCTTTGACTGTTCTCTCTAGCAAAGCCACATTAGCTATTCTGAGACAGGTAGGATACCTGCTAAAGAGAATTTAAGTTTATCATCATTATATCACTGATTTCATAAAAAAAAAAGTCATCATGGGCTGGAGCTATAGCACAGCGGGTAGGGTGTTTGCCTTGCACACAGATGACCCAGGTTCGATTTCTCCATCCCTCTAGGAAAGCCTGGCAAGCTACTGAGAGTATCTCGCCCCTACGGCAGAGTCTGGCAAGCTACCCATGGTGTATTTGATATGCCAAAAATAGTAACAAGAAGTCTCACAATGGAGATGTTACTGGTGCCCACTCGAGCAAATCGATGAACAATGGGATGACAGTAACAGTGACAGTGATGTCATCATAAATTTTGTTAAAACCATATTTTATTATTTCTCAAATAAATATTTAATCTTTTTCGTGCCTTATTGACAGGACCAGATTTGAAAGACTTAGCTAGTTAATTCATCCTTACAAGGCTTTGTATATTCTTTTGAAGTATAATAACAAACACAGTAGTTCTTCAACAAATATTTTCAGTTTAACTATTTAGCTGCAAAAGATCAAGTCATACAATCATGTGTCAAGCATTTATATTATGAAAAGTATTGTCTTATCCAAAGAAGACTATGTGGTCAGCTAAGTTGTTCACGACCCTACTGACCTGTGCTTTATTGCAAGACAAAGGTGAGTCCATTTCCCTCCTAAGTCACTCTGATCCAACCTTTAATTATAATGATAATGTTATTTATAACATGGCACCACCAAATGGCCTTGGGCATGGAACTGGTTATGAAAAACTCCAAAAGGAAGAACGGACAGTATAAATGTCAACCAGAAAGACGAAACTCCAAAGAAATATTGTAACAAAAGTGCAATCGAGAGAATACAACAGTTATTTACAAAAAACTTAAAATTTGTAAAAGTGAGTACCTTCAAGTACATATGTTAATGTGTAAGAGTATTCAGTTTAAGCGTCATAAAAAAAAGTTATAAAAAAATTCTTAAAAATAGGCTACCCTTGATGAACATACTATTTGATCTGAGGTCATGCTAGAAGAATATTTTTAATAGGTGAATATTAGTGAGTGTTTTCAGTTTTGAGCCACGCATTAAATGTAGGGATTCAGTATAAGGAAAATATAAATGATAATTATCTCAACTAGCATTTACTAAGTCTAACTATATATATGCCAGATAATTCAAATGCTTTCATATATTTTATCAATTAATTTTTAGCCATAAAATGCAATATTTACTGCTAAAATTACACTGCTATAGATGATGATGATTAAGCTTAAAGATATGCAACTCACCAACTATTAGTTTCTACTGAAACCCAGACTCAAAGAAGATGTTTTCTTGCTTAATCATGACTTATAGAAATTGTGACATAAAAAATGCCAGTTGTAATCCTCCCTTTGAGGATCACCTTGAAATAGGGTTTACACCCTTGCATTCATTTAGAAAATGTAAATTTTTTTTAATCAATGAAGAGTATGTACTAAATCCCAAGAAAGCCAGAATATGGAAATGGTTAGAAAGGTCATGGTTTTGTTGCTTATCAAGAGCTCACTATGCAGTCAGAGTAAGAACTGAGTGGCAACATAAATGCATACAAATAATTAGAAATTAGAAAAAATCCTGAAAATATGATGATCAAATTACTAAGATGTCAAAAAGAATAAAGAAAGAACATACTGGAATAATCTGGGTACTAATTTCTGAAGGCTATTAGGGCTTTTCTGAAATTACACTAACTTTCTTAATTGGTTTTGATTCTTCCTGAATTCCTACACCTTATAAGATCTTGGTGTTTGTTTCCATCTAAATTCCTACTCATTATAAGGTCTTGGTATTTCTTACCATATCCCAAAACACAAAATATTTTCATTTTTGTAGTCACCAATACATTTAGAAGAAATGAAAATGAAAAAACTGGAAGCTTTTTGTTTGTTAATATGTGTTATTCCCTTTATCCTGCACTCACCTTTAGTTATAGACTCCCGTAAGCATTTACTACTCATCTTGTACATAGCATTCTCCCATTATTGCAATTCCATTATCATAGAACAGAATTATGCAACCAAATCTCTGCCCATGGTATGAATAATCCAAACTCATGGGGTATGAATTTGGATTATTCAAGACTTGAATGGCTTAGTTCAGGCTGTTTCTGTTGAGACTTAGAGTACATCTAAGGAAGGAATCTACCCCCTCCTACCTCATTTCACTCTTTCAGTTTTACAAAAACCCTACACATCAATTTAAAGACTTGAATGTGGAGTTATCCTCATAAACACTACATGTCTTTAGATGATTTAATTTTTAATAAAAATCATTTTATTTATATTAGTGGGGCTAAAAACTATTTTAAAATGGCTTTAAAGGACCAGAGAGCTGACACAGGGATTAAAGGTTCCTGACTTGCATGCATTTGATCATGGTTCAACTCTGGTACCACCAGGACTAATCTCTGAGCACAGAACCAGGAGTGAGCCCTGCTTACTCCCAGCTGTGGCCCCCAAATAAAAATAAATTAAAATAAATCAAAAGCTCAAATCTCTATGTGCAATGTATAGCAAAAGGCCAGCCCCAAAGTCTAGAATTGCGTTGGTAATGATTAAGGTAAAAAGTTTTACAAATTAATGTGGGTTTTATAGAATAGGAAGAGCAAAATTCCTTTTATATGTCTTATTTCTCAGAATAAAGGAAAATATTATCCCATATCTAAAAATTAGAAAAGAGCAAAGCCACTCTTTGAGAAGTTTATATTATTTATTAAGCTATAGTTAAGATCAGGGGTACATCTATAGGTCAGAAGAATATATTTTTAAATACCCTAATTGTTTTATTTAAATAACCTAAGCTTCATGGCTTTGATATTTCTGCGAATTTGGCAAGGTCAAGGGGTTTATAGGAGTGTTGTAATGCCACTGTGATTTGTTTAATAAAGATGAAGCCTGTCATTATCCTGGGCTGTGCTGCGCTGAGGGTGTGGGATGGAGAAACAGAGGTGCTTTGTCCTGTAGGCAGAGTCAGCAGCAGTATGTCTGATTGTTCCACGTCTTCACTATAAGTCTGAAGAGGTACATCCATTTAATGGCAAATGCAGTACTTAGGATGAATTCTGCAGCAAGTCTTGAGGATCCAGTTTCTCTTGCCTGCTCTCAAGAAATCTCACAGGTGTGCTATCAACACCAAATTGATACTCATTTGCTGATACCAACTCCAGGATTGAAATCATGTTCCTGATCTAGAAACTTCTAAAAAGTACCTAAGTTCTGAGGCACTGCAAGAAAAAACTCTCTGGGAAATCTCTGTATTATTTGAGACAAAATTCAAATGATACGGCTGAGGAAAAGATAGACGACAAAGAGGAAATCATTGTGACTAACAAAGTTCAAGACTAGATGTAATGGTCCTATATAAAGTCTTGAAATTTCTAAGGTGGGATTTACCTCCCCTCATTTTGAATCTGGGCAAGTCTCTGGCAAATTTCACCATCACGCTAAGAAGCCCAATCTAGAGACTAGAGTCACCATTTGGAGAAATAGAGACCTGTCTGTTCAAATATTCCTGCCATTTATCATACACCAGCGCATCATGTAGAAGGTTCAAGCTGTTGCTATAATAATGTAGCTCAACAAAAGAATTGTATCAAGATTAGGATAAAAAAAGAGGTTATTGTTTAAAGTCATTCATTTGGGGGATGACTTATTGAACTCCCATTTATTTCTTTATTTAATCATATTGAGAAAATGTTTTGAGAAAATTAAATCAATTAGAATTCATGAGACATTTTATAGATAATACAAATGTTATAATTCAAGTGAGGGAGGTAATATTTTAAAAATTATCTAATTATTTGGCAGTGGGTAAAAATGATGACTTGGACTCAGCACAATGATGCTTTTATTCTTGTTTGCATGTAACTAATAAGGTACACAAAGAATTGACATGGCTAAGATATAGGTGCATGGGCATGAGCCTTCTTGCTTCCACTGTGTTCTCACAAAGCACATTGGGTGGTCTTGGCAGTCAATATAGGGAATTGTCCATAGGATCATATGGTACATCACTACTCTTTTATATTCTCATCAGAGCAATATCTATATGTACTACTTAGCATAACCCAGGTTCCAAAGAATGATATTTTGCCACCAATACTATATAATCTCCCCTTACCAGAATTTATGGTTTAGGGTCCAAGAATACATTATTACATCGCTGAAATACAATTTATGCATACACAGGGCCAAGGTTTTCCATGGCAAATTATTAGCTGCTGTGCCTTCTTCAAATACTGTTTGTTATAAAAAAAAAAAGTGGATGGGAGGAATAATGTAAATTATAATAGATTATGTCCACTGTAAATTAAATCCTCTTTTTTTTTACACCCTAGTATTTGAAATTGGTGAGTATGAGAGCAAATATAATATTTAATTCCAGGATTCACCAAATGAAGAAGTAGCTATTAATCTTATCTTCTCTTTCATTTGATTGGATCACAGCTCTTCTTTAAATGCTAGGTAGACTACAATTTTTTAACCAGATAAGGACAAAAGAACATTTTTTGTGTGTGTATTTCTACAGCTCAAGAAAGTTTAGAGTAATATTTTTAGTAGTAACTAGAAATCCTGGACCATATCCCAAACAATGAAAATGTTTAAGAAACATTGCTTTGGATATATGTTATAGTCTAATAAGATAGATGGCTCACTTGTTTGGCTAACAGGCAAGGTTCTGTGTTGAGTTTGCATCCAAGGGAATTCTGCCAAAAACTAGGATTTGATACTCATAAATTGAATGGAGCTAACCTACTTAGGCTGTAATTCTATCTCTCAGAGCTGAGGGGTTTCGAATAGGCTAATCCAGCAATGTACTTTTCATAAATACCAGTGGTTTCACCTCAATATGCACATCTTCATAGGACTTTCAAGTAGTATTATGTTGCATATAACTGGAACTGAATAGTAAGACCTAAAATATAAAATATTTTATCAAATACTACCTTGCTGATGGAATAAAAAGAATCTGTACATTGTGCTAGATCTTTTACGTGTCATGAAAAATATGTAATTACCTCTTTCTTAATCACCAAATATATAGTGCTTAACACTGTAATATATGGAACTTGAATAAATTTCTAAATATAAATTTATCAGATGTACATATTGATGTGGTAACAGACATTTTTATTAATAATGTACATGAGGGGCTGGAGTGATAGCACAGTAAGTAGGCCATTTGCCTTGTATGCAGCTGACCCGGGTTCAGTTCCCAGCATCCCATATGGTCCCCCAAGCACCACCAGGAGTAATTATTGAGTGCATGAGCCAGGAGTAACCCCTGTGCATCTTTGGTGTGACCTAAAAAGAAATATATATATATGTGTACGAACATATATATATGTTTGTACATATATATATGAATTCTGTCTTGCAAATAGGATTAGTATAACTGATTCTATTTGTACCAGGAGTGGGGGAAATGATATCTCCGGATTTGGCAAGAATGGTAGTCAGTTGTAATATTTCATTGTGATAGGTGATAAAATTACCTCTAGTTTACTTCAAGTAAGCAAAACATATCAGAAAATCAATGAGATAAAAAGAAGTCCATTTATCTATTGAGAAAATCATTATATCTAAAGAAGTAGAAATACTCTATGTGGGAACAGGGAGTATAATATAATCAGTGTTACTGCCAAACACTTTTGTTCTTTGGTTTGATTTGAGGTAAACAGACAAAGATTCAATTTCAATTTCTTGATTCTATGATTTCCAGCGTTCAGTCACTAGAAATTACCCTCTTTGTGCCTGCATTTCTTTTTCTCTCTATATAATGCAGGTATCAAAATCTTTGGAGTTTTATAAAGAATTCATTAAATAAATAATAAAAACCACCTACATCAGTAATTTGCTGTTCATTAGAGAATCAATATAATTCATTATATTGAATTATTTTTTCTAATATTTTCTTTACCTCAGTAGTCCAAGAGAATTAGAAAGAAGTGAAAAATTAGTTGTTTGTACCAACATATTTTATCAACTTATTCTGATCTTAAATACTGAGTTATTAATATCAACACCTAGAGAAATCTGTAGCAATAGCACAGGGGTAGGGCATTTGCCTTGCATGCAGCCAACCCAGCTTCGATTCCTCCATCCCTCTCGGAGAGCTCGGCAAGCTACCGAGAGTATCCAGCCCGCACGACAGAGCCTGGCAAGCTATCCGTGGCATACTCGATATGCCAAAAACAGTAACAACAAGTCTCACAATGGAGATGTTATTGGTGCCCACTTGAGCAAATCAATGAACAATGGGATGACAGTGCTACAGTGCTACAGTGACAGAGAAATCTATAAATTAAACTTCAGTCACCCCCCACCCAGGTACTGAACTTCATATCACCTTCCCCCTTGTATTCTTTAGTTACATTACAAAAATGTTGCCCTGGCATGTTCCTACAATTCCCTGGATCTTGGAATATCCTGTTTATTTCTTCAGTATTTAAGCATTATTCATAGATCAGCTGTTCTCACCCAAACAAAAGCAGTTTGATTGAGCTTTTTGTCTAATGCCTGAGTAGTTCTACTGTAAAAGGATATGATTCTCTTTTCTATGCCATAGTTCATGTGTCTGCAAGATGGTTCTGGGCTTCTCATCTCAGAAGTACTTTTTTACTGCAAAGATCACTGAGAGTATTTCTAGTCTTCACATCAGTTTCAGAGCGTTTTGTAAAATACTCAGCACTGTAAACCATGCTGGTGAAAGCTTTGTAGAAAACATAATGGATAGCATGAATGTTGAATTTTAAAGTAATATATTTAATGAAATACAACTCTATTATTAGAGAAATAGTTCAACCTGAGTACTAGGTTCTCTCTTGGTAACAAATTAGTTATTTAAAAAAATTATTATAACACTGTGATTTAAAAAGTTGTTCATAATTTAGTTGTTTCAGACATTCAATATTCTAACACCAATCCCAGTAAAAGTGTGTCTTCCCTCCATAGATATCCCAATTTCCCACCCACCTAAGTCTGCACCTTTAGCAGACACTAACAAATTTACTTCATATTGCTTGTTTCAAAGAGAGACAAAAGGAAATATCTAAAAATTGGTCAATAAAAGTCAATTTGTGATAATTGTTATTATAACTCACAATGATATTACTAAAGTTATTCTCTAAGGATTTACTAGGATGTTTGGTGCTAGTTCAGCCTTCCGTGTTATTGTTTTCACTCATTGAACTTGGTGGTCTACACAACTTTCCTATCAGATTGCTATGGTCTTACTGGGTGGTCAATGCTATGAAATTTGGAGGTTCCAGAAGTTATGGAGCTGGAATGATTTTATGGCATGGTGGCTTGATGAAGTTCAGTTTTGGAGTTGGGACATTTCAGTGTCAGTGGATGTCAGTATGGCTGCAGTGTTGGGTATGGCTGCAGGCTGCTGTGTCTTCGGGCAGAATCTCCCTGCCCCCATTCCAAGAAGGCCCCAGTGTTTTCATCCTGGGGAAATCCAGCAGTATCACGTGCTTTGGGAGGTTGTGGTTGTGAAGCTGGAAATAAGCAAGTTGTTTTCTGCATATAGGTTGCCATCTCATAGTTTACAGTTTTGGAAAGAAGCTTAGCTTTTAAAATCTGTTTTTTATCATTTAGAAAATTAAGATAAGAATTGCTTTATAGTCCCTTACTGATGTTATCATTACTGGGGAAATAATCTAATTCTTTGCACATGAAACATACCACAATACTCAAAGTGCCACTAATAAGTTAAACAAGTTGAATTGAAGACTACTGATTATAATCAGGAAATGTTGTTTAAAACTGAATTTTTGGAAAGGTACTGATTAGGAAGTATTACGGTCAGACAGACAAAACTATATGTCATACTGTGTCGGCTGGCTTGGGCTGCTATAATGGATATCATAAAACAATATACATTTATTTCTCATAGGTATAGAGGCTAAGAAGTCCAAGATCAGGGCACTATAAAATAGATTCTTGGTGAAGGCTGTTTTGATGACTTGTTCTAAACTAGTTATTTACCAAAGGTTCCATATCCAAACACTATCACACTTGGGTGAATTTCAGCATATAAATTTGAGGGGAAATGAAAACATTAAGTCCATCACACACATACTGAAAAGTAAATTTGCTCTAAACTTTTTTATAAAAATTATTTTTTCCGTAATAGTACCTATAAGCATCAAAAAAAAGTAAAATGTGCAAATGTGTAAGATAAGGAGCTATCCATTTCCTTGAGTAGTTAAGCCTGAAGGTATTATGGTAAAATATATGGAGACATAAAAAACAATGAGAAAGAAAGAGAGGAAAAATGGAATGGTTTTTTCCACTAAACAATACTATGGGCTTCAATAGGACATGTAACTAAAAAGCTCAGAAATTACTTTCAATAAAGTACTTTCAAGAAAACACCCTGCAGAATTCCTCTTATCCATCAATTGAAGTATCAGCCTTTTTTGTTCTTTTCATTAGCATTGGATAATTATATTTGAATATATGGGGAACTTTTTTTGACATCATATTAGATTCACCATACTCAATCTGGTAGATTTCAGAAAGGGTTACCTTTCCGTTTTCACCAACTATGATATATCTGATATATGTCACATTAAGACTGTTCTATGTATACTGAAACTTTAAATTATTTTCAAACACTTGTCTCCTAGTAGAAAGATATATTCAAACTCAGATTCTGCCATCTTTTGCCCTGGAGTTGGGGACAGTGCATGAATTGTTTATACTTTGATTAACTCATCTGTATAATGAGGTTATAAATACTCACCTCAAGGCACTATGAGAATTTCTTAGTCAATGAATATGAAACAACTGGCAAACTCTAAGGTTGCACTGGGTTATTAAATGCAAATAACCCTGGCGTTGCTGACACGTGCAACTCTTTCCAGTCTCTTATGCAGAGGCACTATACAAAGAAAATTCTTTCATCAAAGCAGGCTTTATTTTTTTTTAATTGGCAGCATGTGAAGGAAGCAGAAAGGATTAAGAAGGTAGGTGCTAACAAGAGGAAAACAGAAAACCCCATCTTGAATACAAATTTTACTTGTTCAAAACTGTAAACTGGTAGTGTGTGATTTGCTCTCCATGAAAATTTGAAGGAAACAAGTTAATGAGTGGGAACAGTTAACAGCTTTGAAGGCAAGGCTTACAGAGAATGGATTACAGTTGGGAACATCTTGGTATGCTTTATTTGATAGGTAATAAAGAAGAAAGAGGAAAGAGATTTGATTTACTTGAAGCTGACAAAGTTCTAAATACCATAAAATTTGAAAGCAGAATTTCATCCCTTTTAACAGTGTTTCAAAATATATGACCTTTCTGCTTAAAAAAATAAATGCATTAGGGTCAATCCATAGGTTGTCTCCATTTCTAATGGCCATGAACTGGATTCAAGCCTAGATTTTTGCTACATATTTTGTGATGCAGTATGAATTTTTAATTAAAATTTATTCAAGTATAAATTTTTATTATCTTCTCTAGAACAAGATAACAAAGGTGATTGATTTTGATTTTACTAAAATTCATATGAAGCTTATCAACTTTGAATAAACTTTGAATGATTTTTATAAATGTATTAAAATATGTGAACTGAAAAATGTTATTTTAAGTGTACTTATTTAGTAAATAGTGAGTAAAAGATTTCACTATGCTGGAATGCAATTACTAAATTAATTTGGGTTATGATCAAAGTTGTGCATGTATCACCACCTAAATTTTTTTTTAATATTCAGTTTCTTAGGGGGAAATTTAAGCCAGATAATTAGATTCTTCTTACATATAACTCAATACCATAAAGCACTAGATACCCTGCATACACCTTTCTGTCCTTTGAAAAGCTTAACTAGAATAATTTACTTATAAGTATGAATGAAATCTAATAATACATTTATAATGTATATTATAAATATCACAAAGATGTGAAAAGGCATAGAGATGATGGATATAATGATAGAATAAATTTTAGATAACTTAGGTATTTCCAGAATAATTGGAGATTATAGTGGGCCAGAGATATAATATACTACTCCCATCCACCAAAAGAAATTTATAATAGTGGTTATTATATGGTGTTATATTCCATTTAAGACATTAGCACTGTAGCAGTGTTGTCCCATTGTTCATCGATTTGCTCGAGCGGGCACCAGTAATGTCTCCATTGTGAGACTTGTTACTGTTTTTGGCATATTGAATATACCATGGGTAACTTGCCAGGCTCTGCCGTGCAGCAGGATATGCTCAGTAGTTTGCTGGGCTCTCTGAGAGGGATGGAGGAATTGAACCCAGGTCAGCCACATGCAAGGCAAATACCCTACCTGCTGTGACATTAATAAGCATTAATACATTACCATTAACATTTTATAAGAATGCTCTTAGAAAAATCTAGAGCCTCTCAAGAGCGTCTCAAAATCTAGAGCCTCTCAAGAACTTCTCAAAATCAGCATGTTTCTAAGCACAGTGTAAATAGTAGTGGAGGAGAAAAAGTAAATACATAACTTTTAAATTAACTAGAATATTCTTTTAATGATCTTAGACCAGGAATTAATAAGAAAAAAGTATCTGGAAAACCTGATAAAGAAATTTAATGCATAGGGAAATTCACAACCACATTATTAAAGCATATCTATGGTTTTTAGAAGTCCCTAGAAATGACTTCAATAAAAACAGCTATGTTATAATGGAGTAATAATTGTTTCCCTTCTGATACCAAATATTTAAAACTGTGGTTAAAATTTAAAAACAGATGTGAGAAGAAATATTTTATTACTTGGAACACATAAAATAGTAAGGAACTAATATTTGTGTTGTCAAACTTTTACATAGTAAATGTATTTTAAGCCTTAGAAGATAAGCAGAGATTGGTTTGCATGTAAGTGCACAGATAAATAAAATAATAAAGGATGGAACCTGTGAAGCAAAGGCTAAGTGGTCCTGACTATAAAGAAGCAATGACTCTTTGATAATGAGAGTAGTAAGGAATAGAAGACTTTTGAGCAATGCTGTATGGATAAGGTTTTGTTTTGAGGTGACTAATTCAGCTTGTTAGATGGATAGTTGTCAGAGGTATAGAAACACACTTGGTGTATGGACTTGTCAATGTGTCAGATTAATATCATTGATTTAATGCCTTACAGCAATGTCACAAGTTAGATAATCTTACAGAAAGGGTGAATTTTACTGCACATAATTATATGCTATGAAGTTGTTTTAAAGATGATCTGTGAAAGAGCGTGACTACTAGCAGATAATGAAATCTTTCTGTGGGGTGGTACAATTATCACATATCTGGGTCACTTTGGAAAAAATACACAAGAAACAGTCAATAGCAATTACCTCAAAAATTTTTAATATAGATTTCAAAATAACCTTTCAGTGTCTTTATTTTAGTAGAATTTAGTGTTTCTAAATAAATGTATTAAAAGATTTAATTAGGAAAAATTGCATTATGTTTTTAGTTTTGATGCAATATGAAAGTACATACCATTCTTTAAAATAGAAAAGTATGTAGATAAATATTATAGGACTAGAAAGAACACCACAACATTGAGAATTATCTTTAAGTAGTATGTTGGTGGAATTTTTAAATATATATATTTTTTCTTCACAATGTTGGGCCATAAAATTGAACTGCCTGGCCTATTTGGTGTCTCCATGGCACTGCTTGGGAGACATCCTCTGATTTCTTTCTTGAATATAATATTGAATACAGAATATAGTTATTTTTCATAATAGCTATTTCTTCCATATCACTGTATTACTGTATCAATGTCATCCCATTATTCATTGATTTGCTCAAGCAGGCACCAGTAATATCTTCATTTGTCCCTGTCGCATGCTAGGGTAGCCCGATGGCATCTGCTCACTCCAGAAACATGAAGAGCACGTTGTTGTTACTGTTTTTGGCATATCAAATATGTCATGAGTAGCTTGCCAGATTCTGGATTCCTCTGTTGGTTTCTTCATGGGTGAGGCTTTTCTGAGCGTGTGGAGAGTGGCCTTGAGCATGGCTGTGGCTGGGTTCTGGAGGTTTTCAGCTACCGAGGCTCTGCTTTGAGAGGGGAGGGAAACTCAACCTGCCCCCCTACGAGGGGGTCCCAGTGAACACAGCCTGGCATGGGGGCAGGAGATTCTGCTTTGCTCTCTTCAGGGAGCTTTGTTTTACAGTCTCTGGATCTTGGCCATTGATGAGATTATATGGTGCCAGGGGCAGTTTGTGGGTGTGACTGCCAAGCTACTGGAAAACTGGGGATCTGAATGCAGAGGGCCCGTCCGGATCCAAACAGGCTTGGAGATCTCAGCCACAGGTCCCGTGAAATACTGTGATTTCTTCCATATAATATGAGAAATATATTTATACGTTTTTAAGATTCTTCAAAATGAATCTTTACTAGTTTATATTAGTAAATGTTATTTTATTTATTTATTTATTTATTTTGGTGAAACAAGGTAGTTTTGTTGAAACTTAGAAAGTGTGAGGGGAGAGAAAGTGGAGAATATATGTTCAAGAAAGAACCCGGGCTTCTCCAGAGTGGAAAAAGCAAGCAGAGATATAAACATAATTAAGCAAGATGTGTTTGCAAAAGAAAACATGGGCTTGGAGAGGAAACCAGAAAAACATATTTTAAAGCTATAAAGGAAAGTTCTTATTTTCTACTACTATATTCTACTGCATAGTTGCTGCTACTGCATTATGATTACACCCTTTTCCTAAGTAACAACAGAACAGTTTTTTAAGTTCAACATGCTGGTCATAACCCACATTTTTCAAAATAAAATAAAATAAATTGGTATAAAATCTTTGATAATTTTGTATTCAATTAAGTGTTGACTGATATGCAAAAGAATGGATCACTGTTGGAAACATCAGATATGCATGTTCTTGTTGTTTTGTGACCACACCTGATCATACCCAAGGTTTACTCCTGATTTTCTGCTCAAGGATCGCTCCTGGTGGTACTTGGGGTACCACATGTGGTGTCAGGGACTTCCAGAGGGTTGACTACGTGCAAGGCAAATTCCTTAACTCCTTACTAGCTCTCTGTCCCAACCAACACAATTTCATATTTGAAGATAAGTTTATACCTGAGAAACCATCACCAAATTGTATAGTGTGTTCATAAATATGCCTATCATCTTCAATTTTTTCTCCCATTCTTAAAAGAAACTTCTCATTTATTTTAATTTGAAAATATTAAAATTTCCATTTAATGTACTGCATTTAAAAACTTATTTTAATCTCATATAATTAAAAGAAAGAATAACTTTAAACCAATGGGAGATATTCTATAGTTTATAGATTTAAATAATCTTTTTCTTATTATACTAATAGTTGAAAGTCACTGCAAATAGGAAGGCCTTTGAAATTATGTTTTAAGTATTCCATGCCCACTCTCTTCTTAGAACATAAATCCTACTCAAGTTATTTTGCATAAACACAACTAGAGCCTACATGCCAGATTTCATTATAGCTTCAAAGATAGCATTGTGGGCATAAAACAAATTCAAGGACACCAGAATTTTTCCACTGGTTATATAAATGCTTAAAAGATATTACATAGTTATATTCTATAATATACTTAGTATCTTTACTTATTCATTTACTTATTCATTTTTCTTATAAATAAGTGCACACATAATTAAATTTAACTAGTATATGAAAAAGTCAAACCAACATTTGATATTATGTTAATAAGCACAATTTGATCCTCACTGACTTTAACTGTATCCTTTGCTTTCTTTCCTAACCTAACTTAATCTTACTGACATGTTACCCAAAAATGGAATAATCAAAGTTAAAAACATTTTCCAGATGTGTTTATATTGATCTGATGACAGAAAAAAGAGCAGAACTAGCTGAATTCTTAATAATGTTTCCAAGAGCTTAAATTTATTCTCAAAGGCCTGGTTCAATTCCTCCATGTTTGTCACTGCATACCTAGGGAGGGTTTAATCCCCAGATCATGACATAATAACAGCTCCTGACCACCTACGCTACTTACCTTTTGAGTCAGTAAAATCTTTAAGACCACTCAATGGGCCAGTATCAGCTTTGTTTTCAGTCATGTCTGTACACTGTCTTAAAAGGTGGGTAGTTTATACTTTCAGAATGAACCCTCAAAATTATAATGTAACAATGATATATGGGTTACAGTGTTCTTAGGAACCATTATTCAAGTTTTTCCTATTTTCTATTTCTAACATGAAATAAGATATATTATGGTTTTCTGGAAGCAGAACACATATCTGTCTCTATACCTGCATGTAGCTAAGCACATGCGTGAGTGTGCATATACACATACACACGCACACACATCAGTACCACCACCACCACCACTACCACCACCACCACCATCACCACCACCACCATATATATAATTATACCCATGCCTAGATCTGTTCTGTAACTAAAGTTGTGTCTATAGTATAAAACACTGACTCTTGTGATTGTGAGAAACTGAGAAATTCCACAATATGCTTTCTAGGAAAGCCGGTGGTATATCTCAAAAGCCTGAGCCCTAAAGAACTTTGGATAAATTCTAGAACCAGCCTGAGAACCAATACTGTGAAACCAGGGAAAGAAGAGCATCTCAGTAGAATCAAGTAGAAGCATTGAAAACCCAAACTTCCTTGCCTTTGTTCTATTCAAGTCCTCAACAAATCAGAAATCTTTATTTCATCCACCAACTTAAATGGTACATTATTCCTGATGATATGCTCACAAATACAGCTAGAAACAATGTTTAATCTGACACATGGGTTTCCCAAGGCCGAGCCAAGTTGACACATAAAATTAGCCATCATTCACTCAAACTAGGACTTAGAAAATCACAATAACAGTGATAATAACAATATACCTGAAAAACTAAGATTAAGAATAAACTAAAAGTCTAGGAGTAAAAAAAAAAAAGGTTGGGTTTATTTGTTTTTTAAAGTTTTCTCCTTGGAATTTTAGGAACTATCAGAAATCCTTCCCAGTTGATTATACCCTCGCCCTGTTGCTCTCCAATCTCTCCAGACTTCCCCCTTTCTGAATCATGTGTCGTGTGCTTCAGCTGCCTGGTCTCTTAATTATATGAATTGCCAATTCCCTCATTTCCTTCCTATCGCTGATCAAAGACTAGCTAGCATTCCAAAGAAGACAGTCTCAACCTTCATGTTTTAGATTGCACCTCAATTTTCTCCACTCAGAATCTTCTTTATCTTGACCAATTTCCTTCTATGCATTATCTACTGTCTTTCAATATTTTATGCTTATAGTCTCTCATCTCTGTCTTTTCACTAGAATATCACTGCCATAGTGGTTTGTGTCTTTTGTTCATTAGTGAATGCTAAGTCTCTAGATCAGTGTCTGTCATGTAGAAATCAACTATTTGCTTAATGACTGATTGAGAGATGAGTTGAAGAAATTGATTCAAGGATTTATTTTTGAACAGAAAAATGTGGACATTATATTCAAACAAAATACTTTTTCATTATTGTGAAATGTGTTAAATTTCATGATTTTACTTTCGTTACCCTAAAATTTTTCAACTATAGCTAACAATATAAAATTGTCGGGGAATGTTACTGTAACCCTTGAAAGGGCATATTGAAACCTACTATTGTATCAGAAAAGCATAATGAGTAGAGCATTTGGGTTCTGGCATAGAATCCCACCTCAATCATTGGGTATTGAATATAGCAAAATTACATAATTTCTCATCATTTCTAGAATAAGCTATAGTAATAGTCACTATATAGCGCTCAGTATTAAGCATAAAGTAAGCTTTTGAAAGCTGAAAGCTAGAATATTAAATTGACTGCAATGTTATATTATCATAACTTCTATATATTTCTTCCAAGGGGAAGCATGTCACACTCAGGCATGTTCAGGGCTTTATCCTGTTCATGCAGGTATCACTCCTGGTAGGGCTCAGCAGTGGGATACCCTGGTCACCCCTTGGTTGCCCTCAACAGGCAAGTTCCCTACTCATTCCCTCAACTATCATTCTGCCCCTTCTACCACTTTGCTTTGTTTTTATTTAGGGGTCACACTCAGAAATCCCCAGAGCTCCTGGCTTTGTACTAAAGATTCAATCCCAGTGGGCTTGGGGACTATATGACTATATGAAATATCAGGAAGCCAACCCAGGTGGGACGCATGCAAAACAAGAGCCCTATCTCTCTGGCTCATCTATCTACTTTTTAAATTATTATGGACATAAATAATCACTGAAAAGTATTCTAATTAGAAAAACAAAAAGCAAGGATAATATTAAATAAGTGTTATCCAAGACTCTTTTTTGAGCTTTTAGAAGAGAAGATGAGAAAACAATGAAAAGAATGAAAGAAGCCCAAACCCTTCCTTCATTAATCAGTTTACAGGAGTCACAAAGTATGAAATACAACATTCCAAAATGATATAACATAAATATTTTTCACATCATGTAAATTAATTATGTGCCATGTTTTATAAATGGCATTCTTAAAGCATACATATTTATGTTAGGAAATATTATCAAAGAAGTACAAGAAAAATGTCTGCAAATTAGCAAGTCAGAAATGGATAACCAGAGAAAGTACTAAATAACTATTGTCACTGGATTTCAGCCCTGCAATGCCGCCCAAAGTTCCCTTCAGGATGGAGACTATGTTCTCTGAATGACTAAGGGTGCTGCTGCTTATCTTACCTGTCTGCTATTTCTCATATTGTGTCCTCTGAAGAGAGCCACCTTTCCCCAGGTAGGTCATCTTACTAGATGACCCACATTCAACAACCAAAGGGTTATCACCTTCTATCTTTCCCCATGTCAGCTATTGACATTCCATGCTGGGTGTATCAGAGTCCTCTTTCCCCTCTATCCTACCCTGCTTTCTTCCTTTCTCTTCCATTCACTATTACACATATAACACCAGAATAAACTTTTATTTTTTTTGCAATCCTCCTTGTGCCATCTTTCTACCCCCCAATTCTCCCTTACTCCAACCAAGCCACATTTTTAAAATCTTATTTTTATAAAGGTGTTCATAATATTTGATTATATTTAATATTTGAACACCAATCCCACCACCATTACACCTTCCCACCACCACATTTTGGATGTTTCCATCCTGAACCCCAAAGCAGAACTGAAATAATTTATTTTGTATTGCTTGTTATGAATAATCTACTAAAAATGATACAAAAAAGTTTCTTAGAGGAAAGTGTGTGACTTTTTAAATGTCATTTATATTTCCAAGTTCCTGGACAGCTAAAGCAGAGCTCTAATTTGTAATGAAATCTTGAATTAAAATATTCAGACAAATTGAGTACACATTGCCAAGCATCTAGCTCTTTAACTAAATGAAATTTTGTACTTTTTAAACCAAGTGGTTGTAGAGTTATATCCACCCACTTATTTTGATTTTGAAAATTAGAGAGACTTTAAAATCTCAAGAAACAAAAATACATTGCCAAGTGCCTTGTTTTAGAAAAATATAGTGCCTAACAATCTTAGCCAGAAATTTGCAGTTTGTCATTATAAACTTGACTGAAGGACTGTCATTCTCATTCTGCTAGAGGTTTATTCATTGCAATTGCATCACATTAGCCAAAAATCATAACTGGCGTCTATAATTGATATTTTGTTAGGTATTTCTGTAATTTGTTTTAGCAGAGACAATAACTGTCCAAATTTAAGCATTTTGAAGTCTGCTTAACTATAACTATTGTTCTATTTATAATATGGAAATTTATAATTTATAATGTAATATAAATATTTAAAATTCATAATATTTATAATATAATAAAATATGACAACAGAATATTTTAATATTTGTGAAATCCACAATTGCTGAATTCAAAGATATTTGATGGGGATTTATAGGGAAATGCCTTTTTCACTTGAAATAAATTATGTTGCCAAGAATATTATAAAAGGATTATATTTTGACTGTTTAATTTCCCAAATTCTATTTGTGATGAATATAATAAAAATATATTGAATAAACTATATTAAAATATTGGAAGGAAGTTTTTTCACACTGGAAAAACCCATGTTTTCTCTTTCCCTCTTCCCTTAAACTTCTATAAGTAAATTTGCTTCAATAGAACTACTTTGCTTTACCTGAAAATAAGATAAAAATAAAATAAAATATGGGGGAAACCTTTATATTACATTCAACAATATGCCAGATGCTTTTATTTTAGTTGGGGGACACACCCAGTGGTACTCAGGATTTATTCCTAACTCTGTGTTCAGTGATCAATTCAAGCAGGGTAAGGGAATTATAAGGGGTTCCAGGGATCAAACCCAGTTGGCAGTTTGTAAGGCTAGTTCCCTACTCACTGTCCTATTGCTCTAGCTCTCAAAATATTTTTAACTATTTATAAATTAATAGTTTTTCAATTAACAAATATTTTATAAATGTACAAACTATCTACAAACTTATAAATCAAACAATCTCCCCAAAATTGATTCTAATGTATTGACCTTTGTCAAATGTTATTATTTATTAGTTGAAATTGAGAGTAAATTATAGATTAAAATCCATTCTTATTTTTAAATGTGAAACATTTTTGTAAGAAATACAGATACTTATTTTGAATTATCTTTAAGGTAAGATTAGTACTATCCAAATCAATGAGAAAATATTTAAGTCAGCATAAAAGAGTCTGCAAATTTCATATTAAATGATCATTATCATTAAATGCCTCCTCACATCAGAAATAGATATCTAACATATTTTCTGCCTTTGCAGAAATAACTTTGAATTATACTTGAAACTGTTGTTTCACTGATGAGTCAATAATCTCAGAATGATGTCATTTAAGACATAGTTAAATTATCAGGATACTGATATATCTAGAACAAATGAGATGAATAAAAATGGTTTGGAATTTGGGAATAAGGAGGAGCATGATTCTCTTGCTGGTATCACTACTTGACTTCAATGACTTCTATGGAGTTATTTAAATTTTCTATTAATAATTTTTCTTATTTGGAAAACAGGGTAAGACTTAACTTTAGGGTATTGGGATACTTAAATGAAGGAAATCAAATAAATTGCTTAGTATAGCTGCTAAATGTTATAATTTCTCAATAAACGGTAAAAGTTACATATAAAAGTAGAAGTGGGGGGAGCTCATGAGAGTTCAGTGAACTGGCAGCTGGCCAGACATAGAATCAGAGCCAGAGCCTCACATAGTTGCTCAGTTTACTACAGTGGGAATTCTTCTCCAGAGCAGTGAGATCTTCAAAGTAGTGACTCTGCAGTCAGATTCGACACTCCTCCAACCCTGGCCTACTACCAAGAATTTACAATCTTTTTGATCATCCATACCAACCTCTTGTTATTCTGTATTTGCATGTGTTCTCAGCCGTTTGTGGTCAGCTAGGGCATGCCTATGGAATCCTCTTCCTGTAATAGTTGACTAATGGCAAAGCAAGTTCCATTTGTCAAGCTACAGTGGAGAAAATACCAATCATGCTCCAACTTGTAGGATGGCCTCAGACAATTTGTAGGATGGTCTCAGACTCTGGTGGTAAATGTGCTCCAGGGCACACTTGACTTCCACCTACCTTCTCTCTAAGCCAGCTGGCAAATTCCTGATCATCCTTCATATATAAGGCACATGTCACCTTCTTTCTCTTAGTTGACTTTTCTGACCTGTGTCAGGAACAGTTGTTTAAATGTATACCTATGACCTCATAATATCATTCATAACTCTATTATGTTGCAATTCTAGTGTAGTCTTCTAATTATCTGATTACATAAATGTCAGCCCTCTACATTGATTATCAACTACTCTTTACATAGAGGGTTGTTTTTTTTTTTATCTCGATGTTTCTTACTAGAGTTTTCTCTTCCTCACTGTCTCTCTATCACTCTCTCACATAGTTAAGGAAGACAACATATATCTGAAAGAGCACTTCCTTTGTGGGGGGGGGGAGGGTCTATGAATTCAATGTTAGAAATGCCTATTCAAGTTCTAGTGCATTTGTATTCATGTTGCCTTTGACAAAAAACAGTGTGGCACATTGTAGATTCTAAGTAACTGAATAAACGAGTGAACAAATAAAAGTTGCCAAAAAGAATATCAAGATTTTTTCTAAAATGAATCCAGGCAAAGAATCCACAATTGTCACTGAGAAAACAAGATATTATAGAGTCTCTAAAGTACTTTTGATCAACTATTGAAGACTTTTTGAACTCATTGACCTAATCATACTTAGGCTCTCTTTTTAATGCTGCTATACTGAACAACATGATAGAGGGGGAAAATTCGTTACACTCAGTTTCTGAAATACAAGCTACAGCAATTTTTCACAGGGGCACAGGTTAAATGAGGGTCGATTATTTCCCCTTTTGGACCTTTGTTTCTATTATAGACCATTCAAAGGCAAATGAAGATTAATGTATTTTGCCATTTTGAAAAGTGGTGAAACTTCATCTACCAGGCTCTCCTTACAGATGTGTGCCATCTGTTATTGCATGGGATTAAGTCTACCTATAGACTCTGTACTGAAGGACGTTAGAACCCAGGAGAAGGGTACCTAAGGATTGCAGCAAAAAAAAAGAAATGAAGCTTGGTGGAGTGCAAGAACATTTAATTAGATTCATAATATGTCTGTTAGTGGAGCTCATTCTTTCTCAAACCCAGTAAGAAAGGCTTTCAAATGCTGAGAATTAAGACTGGCCTCTTCTGTGTTTTTTTTTTTAATAGTTTATTTATTTTTAATTAGTAAATCAACGTGAGGGTACAGTTACAGATTTATACATTTTTGTGCTCATGTTTCCCCCATACAAAGTTCGAGTGGCCTCCTCTGTGTAAATAGCTCAAGGAAAATGGGGACTTTGAACCTAGAAGAGTTTCTACTGTGTCATTTTGATGACCTTGCTTAGAGACAGGGAAATTCTTTCACTACAAGGTTGTTTGAATAGATCTTAATTTGTTTTAAAAGATGAAAGAGAGAGGATCCAGAATGAGAAAGAGAGAAAGAGAATACAGAGTTCTATTCTTTTGCTGATGAATCCCGCCCTCACCCAGGGGCAACTGTCAAGCAACCTCTGCCGCTCTCTGAGGAAGGATGCCCAGAGTGAGACCTGAGTCACAGCCCTCCTGTGATCAACTAGAGGTCTCTAGTGGAAATGTGGAGCAATCACAGCTTTCATCTAGCCTCGTTGGCTGGGAGAGCCCTTCTGTGTCCTAGAATGGAAAGTAGGAGAGCAGCACCCGTTTCCATATTCACAAATATGTGGGTTGACTAGAGTTCTGTTAATCACATGCCCTCAGCTTGCAGTATTCTTGGGTATTAGGATTGGAATTATATTTGGAAGAGAGAACAAATATGTAGCTAGCCTTTCTTCATTTCTTCTGGTGTGAAACTCTGTTCCAAGCAAAAAAGCTTAGAATTTTGAGACGCTCAGAGCACATTGCAGATGTGAGATATATTCTGCCATAAGTCAAGAGTTGCGTGAGACTATGTCAGTTACTCTGAATTTTTTGAAGCAGGAGCTTGAAAACACCCACGCTCCTTGACAGCAGCAGAAGGGTAGGAAATTTTCTTTAGATGCAAGACATTCAAGCGTCATTTCAGACTGTACTTAGACAAGATCACAGTCCCTTAATGTCTTTTTCTTTTCTTTATTCTTTTTCTTTTTGCAAATTTGTAAATAGGAGATAGCCATTTGATTATTTGAATAGGGACAAGCAAGAGTCAAGAAATCCATTAGAGAGTTTCATTAGTTTTCATGGCTGACAGTTTAATTCCAAGGGGAAAGGTAATCCTAATACATAGTCAATGGCCGCCTTCAAATCTACCCTTGCTACTTGGAAAGAAATTCTATTCCAATGAATAATTTAAGAATCTTTCTGTTTCCCATCCTTGTGGACAGAATACGATTTGCAGCAATACAAAAACAGTAAGTTGGAAGCATTTGCCTCCCAGGGTGCTGATAAAGACACAGTGAAAGGAGCTTAGGGGAATTTGGAAAATAGATGGATTAATCTTGCCAGTTTCTTCTGCACTCACAAAATCCAAAACCTGCTTCTGGTGGTTGCCATTAACAGCAGAAGTGCTGTGGGCGTCTGAAAGTGTGGAGCCTGGTTTCTGTCACCACCACTGGCAAAAGTGAAATGAAGCACAAAGATGAACACAGAGTTAGCATATTTTAAAGCCCAAATTAGCAAGTCAAGCAATCTCCTAAATTAGTGATGGAAAAAACATTAGTGACAGAAAAAACATTAGTGAAGTAGATCAACAAATATCTTAGCATTGTATCTAGGAATCAAATCAGATTTTCTTTTTTTTTTTCTTTTTACTTTTTTTTTTTTTTGCGTCACACCCGGCGATGCACAGGGGTTACTCCTGGTTCTACACTCAGGAATTACTCCTGGCGGTGCTCAGGGGACCATATGGGATGCTGGGATTCGAACCCGGGTCGGCTGCGTGCAAGGCAAACGCGATAGCACAGCGGGTAGGGCGTTTGCCTTGCACGCGGCCGACCCGGGTTCAAATCCCAGCATCCCATATGGTCCCCTGAGCACGGCCAGGGGTGATTCCTGAGTGCAGAGCCAGGAGTAACCCCTGTGCATCGCCGGGTGTGACCCAAAAAGCAAAAAAAAAAAAAAAAAAAAATCAGATTTTCTTCATTTTCTCCCTTAGGCACCTCTAAAACACGATGAAATTCTTAATTTGTGCTACTAAGAAGTCTGGTAATTGTCTTATAAATATATACATACTCCTTGCTTGTCCCTTCTTGTCAAATATCTATTTTCATATATATGTATGTATATATATATATACACACATAGATATTCTGTTTAGATGTGGGTATGTCTTTCATGTTTGCTGATGTCTAGGATACCTATTATAGTATCATTTTCAACATTTTTTTTCTTTTGGGGTCACACCCAGCAATGCACAGGGGTGATGCACAGGGGTCACACCCAGGGATGCACTCCTGGCTCTCCACTCAGGAATTACTCTTGTTGGTGCTCAGGGAACCATATAGGATGCTGGGAATTGAACCTGGGTTGGCCATGTGCAAGGCAAACACCCTACCTGCTGTGCTCCAGCCCCATTTTCAACAAATATTTTAAATACATTATAATTAATAGGTAAATATAACACAATCACATCTTTCTTAAAATTATACTATTTTTTACAAATAGATGGGTCCCAAGGAATTTTAAATAAACTGTTTACCTTATATAAACCATTAGGTTCAGACAGCAATTATATTGGCAAAGTCTAAGCTAAGAAATGAAAGTTGGACTATTGTGAAAATACTTAACAGAAAGAGAAATAAAATGAAAAGTTCTAGAAATTACCTGACTCATTTGTTACTCCCAAAAATCATGGGAGAGAGAGGTTATTACATACATCTTGCATGAGAAGAAAGTTGACAGATAGACTCTAAGAATCAAGGGCAGATTTCAAAAATATGATCCAAACAATCATTAGAACAGAATCATTAGACTTTATTCAAGTGGAGGTGATGGTTTAAATTTGACAAAACATATTCTACAGTTTGGGGAGTCATTTGAGGTTGAAGAATGAATTAAGGTTTTAGGGAATAAGGAAGTTCCAGGTCCAAACAAAGAGAAGCATGGAGAGGAACATGTAAGGGAAAGAACTGTCCCAGAGTCTTAGCTCAGCAGCAGATTTGTACTAGATACATCCCAAAAAGCTGTGGGAATCTGCCTCCATATTGAGGAGAACAGATTGATGGTTCAAGAATTTTAAACTAGGGGAATATCAATTTAAATTTCAAAATGGATACAGAACTGTTAAAACATATACATAAACTGCAAATATATTCTAGCCCTGTTTTTCTAGAGAGAACAGTTTCACAGATAACTACAGGTTAAAACACATGTGCTCACCCGCTGCCAAGATGTGATCCCGGGGACCGCATGTGTGTGCGGCCTCTCCGCAGCTGCATGAGCGTGACTCCAGACCCAGCTAAATTTTTTGGCATGGGCAGCTCCTCGCAGAATGTCTCCAGACTGAGAACTAAGCCTCGGCCCCATGCCCGCCCAGGAGGGGAAAGGTATTTCTCTCTCTTGCCTCCCCCTTGCCGGGGGTGAAGGGCATGGTGACCACCATATTATGACGACCACAGATGGGGTTTACAAGCTTGTAATGATCCAATATCTGGAAGAAATCTCCCTGGACTTAGTTGCTAAAGTACAGAAATCCAAAACCGCGCAGCCAGTTTAATCTTTTCAGAGACCTCTTATCTCTTCACAACAGGTCTGACAGTGGGGTACTCCTAACAATAATAGTGAGTTTTGTGTTAAAATATTGAATGTAACCATAGTAAATAGAAAGTAAAGTGAAATTTATCAGTTACATGGCGGGGGGGGGGGCGGGGGGGCAGGATGGGAAGTGTGGGGTTTTTTTGTTTTTTTTTTTGGGTGGTGGGATATGGGCACTGGTGAAGGGATGGTTATTTCAGCATTGTATAACTGAGACTTAAGCCTGAAAGCATTGTAATTTTCCACATGGTGATTTAATAAAATAAAATTCTTAAAAAAAAAAACACAGGTGCTCAGAGTCTTGCATGGATGTACAGCTCTCAGAACAAAAGGCTCAGCTGACCAGCACCTCCGAAGACCTCACAGAAGCTGCTTCTCAGTGGTCTGCCTATTCTCCTTCCACAGCTCTTCTCCATACTACTCCAGATCCACCAGTCTCCTTTCTATCCATTTTTTTTAATCAAATATCTTTATCTGGATACTTACTTGCCTAATCTTTCATTTCCTGTAGTTCTCTTCTTTGGCAATTCTATTGAAACATTTTACATTCTCACCCCAATCAAGCATTTCACAATCTCCTTCCTTACCTTAAACATGAGAAATTTGTTCACTTAGTTTGATTAAGGTCTCTCACCTTCTGGAAGGCAATTTCTATTAGGAAAAACATTTGTATCATTTTATTTACTGGAGCTATAGCACAGCAGGTAGGGAGTTTGCCTTACAGGTGGTTGACCTGGGTTCGATTCCTCCAGCCCTCTTGGAGAGCCTGGCAAGCTACCGAGAGTATCTCGCCTGCACGGCAAAGCCTGGCAAGCTACCCGTGGCATATTGAATATGCCTAAAATAGTAACAACAAGTCTCACAATGGAGATGTTACTGGTGCCCACTCGAGCAAATCAATGAACAATGTGATGACAGTGATACAGTGATTTGCTGTGTGTCTCAGTGTTTGGCAGAAAATAGGTGCTCTGAGTGGGTCAGTGGGTGGATGGAGCACAGAAGAACTTGTCTTCTTTCCTTCACATAGTCCAGAGAGGCACCCATGAAGGATGAATTATATATTTGTGTACCCAAAACTTATATTATGCAGGAAGCACCCTTTGTATATTTGGGGACTAGAATTTCTGAATAAAGGGGCTAGAGGGAGCCTGAAAATTAATGTTTTTTGCAGAATTATCACCTAAGTATAAAAGTCAATGAATATTTTCTGAGTGCATGTATATTGTTTCAACTCTATGAAATATTACATAATATGAATAATACAAAGTTATCCACCCAGCATGCTATAATATCTAATAAACAATATGCTCAAGCCTATATTTCACTAGCTCTTTATACATATCTTTAGCATAGCCATGACACATCTCATTGACCAATTCCTTTCAATCTCTATTCTAGAATGTAATCTCAGGTCTCATTAGTCATTTTCCCCTCTGGTATACCTTGCCTTGTGTCTGGCAAACAGTAAGTGCTGAGTATGCATTTTTGGTTCAGTAATTCATTTTCCGCTTTAAGACTTGTTTCCCTTTTTTTTTTTTTTTTGCTTTTTGGGTCACACCTGGCGATGCACAGGGGTTATTCCTGGCTCTACACTCCAGAATTACTCCTGGCAGTGCTCAGGGGACCATATGGGATGCTGGGAATCAAACCCGGGTCAGCCGCGTGCAAGGCAAATGCCCTACCCGCTATGCTATTACTCCTGCCCCACCCGCTTAAAGACTTATTACATGAGATGTTTTACCAGGCACTGAGATATAATGGTGGACAAGATTTCTAATCAATCTTTGTTTGCCCCAAGAACTTCTAGCCCAGGCATTATGTGGTGAAAGACAATCGGATATTTGCTCAATTACCAAAAGATTGAAGTGAGTTAAGATATACAATTTAAGTGTCAGAGAACTAGCACAGCAGGTAAGGTGTTTGCTTTGTATATGACTGACCCAGATTCAATGTAGGCACCTCATATGGCCCCCTAAGCAAGATTAGCAGTGACTCTTGAGCACAGTCAGCAGAAATTTCTGAGCACAGATGGTGTAACCACCCCACTCCCATGCAAAAAAAAAAAATACACAGCAGATGAAACAATTTAAGAACTAATATTTTATAAAGATCTTAAAAGTTTATAAACACCCCAAAGAAGTGACATACTAAAAGAAATAATCTGAATTAACCAGAAATATTAATTTAGGAATAATATTACAGGCAGAAGAAACAGCTAATAACAAGAGGGTTTCTTTCAAACATTTGAAACATAGCAGTTTTCAAGAGCAGACAATGATAAATTCAAATGCTTGAGAATTGAAAAATCGTCATTGTGTTTTAAAATATTAATGAGTGACTACAAATGAAGAAGTAAATAATAAACAGTATATCACTTTTTGTAACGAAATTACAACTGGAATTTTCAAAGGCATTCTGCAATTTCATTCTTACAAAGTAGAACATCTTTGAAGCTCTATACAAATAGGCTTTAATGACTTTAAAAGAATGCCTTTAAGACATTAGGTGTGCCTGTGGGAAAAACAAAAGGAAGGAGAATAAGAGAGACTTGCCAAAGAATTAGCACTAAAACTATCAGAAAATTTTAGATTTTTGTGGATTCTACTTGCAAACTCATTATATAGGCATCATCAAATAATTTTGAGATCCTTAAACATCAAGCTGTTCTTTCTTTAAGAGAAATTACGCAGAGAAAATGGTGAATACCACCTTATATCTAGGCTTTTATTTACATTGATCTGTTGTTTGAAATTACAAAATAAAGTTTCCCACAAAACTTGCCTTAAGTTAGCACACACAAACACAGTGTCATGCACACACATGAGCACAAACATACACCTACATAAACACATGCACACAAACTCATGTCTTAGATGTTCTGTTTCATTATCCATATTTTCTCACATTTTTCTCCTAAGATATATGAGTCCTATTCCAGATTGATAAAAATATGCTGTGCTTTTAGATTTCTATACAGAAATTTAAGAGTCTTCCTTGGGAGAAATAATTCCTCCCCGCCAAAAAACCAACAAACCCCAATATTCAAAGCCAACAAAGAAACATTGTGTTAATGTTAAGTTATATTCTGTATCATTAAAATTGAACTCTAAGCCTATTGAATCTATTTGGGTAAGAAAACCTGTGAAGTATAAAGTTTAGATACAAGTAAGACAGATATGGATTTGTGCCATAGGGTTTTAAAAGTTTCAATGAGAGTTCATCAGGATTTGGTCCCAAGAGGCTTAAATCTGAATGCTGTTCATGAATGAATTTGTTTTAGTTAATTTTAATGCATCCAGTGTTAGCCTAGTGAAGTAAACAGGGGACACACTAGCCCTGACCACACAGTCTTATGTAGGAAGGTCTTTCTGTGCAGAGTTCACCTGAAATGGAAGTGGAATTGCTAACAAACTTTTCTCAGGTTTATGAGGGAGAAAATAAATACTCTTACCCTGTTTTCTTTCCCATATGCCAAGAGTTTCCCATATGCCCATAGGAGAAAAATAGAGGAAAAAAATCTATATATAATGAGACAGAAGCTCTATAGTGATGAGCAAGTGTGTGTATAAGTATACATATGCTTAAGTAAATGTGTGTTTGTGTTCCTATGTGTTTATGTATGTCTCTGCATGTTATATAAATAAGCATTTGCATATATAATGGATTAATCTGATTAATTTGCTGTTCAATATCAATAAATTAATACATTAACCTAACATTTCAATTTCTTGTACACATTAAATTCCTTTTTTTTTTTTTTTTTTGCTTTTTGGGTCACACCCAGCGATGCTCAGGGGTTACTCCTGGCTTTGCACTCAGGAATTACTCCTGGCAGTGCTTGGGGGACCATATGGGATGCTGGGGATCGAACCCGGGTCGGCCGCGTGCAAGGCAAACGCCCTACCCACTGTGCTATCGCTCTGGCCCCACATTAAATTCCTTTTAAAAGTAAAAAACTTTGGAACAAAATTAGATTGTGAAATAATGCTATAAATAAATGCAATTTCATTTTGTTAAAAATAAAAGTATTCAATGTTGGGGCCGGGATGATAACACAGTGGGTAGGGCATTTGCCTTGCAATTGGCAGACCTGAGTTCAAATCCTGCCATCTTATATGGTCCCCCAAGCACCGCCAGGAGTAATTCCTGAATGCTGAGCTAGGAGTATCCCCTGAGCAATGCTGGGTGTGACCCAAAAATAAAATAAATAAAAATAAAAAGTCAGAGAGGTTTATTTATTAATATATATATGTATTCAATATTAATATGATAACAGCTATTGGATATTTATCACGTGTTGGGAAGACAAAGTATAAAGCAAAATCCTTACTCTTAATAAGAGAGAGGTCAAAAGAGTACAAAGATCTATAGATACTTACTGTGTTAAGAAGTCATTTGCCGGTGCAAAGTGTCAAGAGAATATGAAAGGTAATTCAGTATTGCTTAGTTTGGGAGGGGCCACACTTGGTGATGCTCAGGGCTTACTCCTAGCTCTGCAGTCTGGAATCACTTTTGGCCATGTTTAGGGAACCATGTGAGATGCTGGGGATAGAACTCAGGTGAACCGCATGCAAGGCCAGTGCCCTACCATATATACTATCTTTCCAGCCCCAGGATGACTGCTTGGAAGGCCTTAGAAAAAAACATTTCCCCAATGATTTTGTTGGTCATTTATTTTTATTAAAAGCAAGATAATTTATATCACTGTTTATGCAGGGGTTCATGCATAATATTTCAATAACTCACTCCACTTTGCTTTCTTCAACCATTGAATCAAAAATCCCCTTTGATCCACCCACCCCAAGCCTTGGTAAGCTCAGTTCTATAGACCAGTTTTAAGATTTTTGTTGCCTTTAGTCATTTGGATTTTCCCTAAGGAACCTGATGAGTAAATGGAATGGATTTATACACACACACCACACACACACACACACACACACACACACACACACACACACACACGCACGCGCGCGCGCGCACACACACACATATATACATATATACATATATGTGTGCATATATTTGTGTACATATAAGTATATAGAGAGACTCTCTTCATATATATGTGTTTATTACATGCATTACTTATGTGATATATACATATAAGTGGAATTAGCATTCGAGAACAGAGAGAGGTGAATAAAAGTTGATATTAAAACATACAATATAAATTAGCATACATACAATATAAAAACAAACACATCGACATATATGCAATTACTCTTGTATAATACCAGTCTATCTACCTTTAATTATAGATATATCCATGTTAATTATCTTTGTTTTCTAATTATTCCCTGTATCTACTCCATCTCCAAATAGAATATTAATAGTATCCTATAATAGAAGTACTATAAACATACAAATATAAGTATTTGTAGGAAGTATAACACTTTTGTAACTTTTTTATTTTATATATCTTATTTTTATAAAGTAGTTCACAATAGTCATTAAGATAATATTCAAACACCAATCCCACCACCAAGCACCTTCTCACCATAATAAGAGGGAAGTGTGTGAAGGCTATTGTATTTCATTCTGGAGCCTTTCAAGTCCATATATAAGAGAACACAAGCAAGTATATTAAAGCCAAACAAATGTGTGTGACTTTTGGTACGTAAGTGGGCTAGAGAATAAGAGGACACTCCAGAACACTTTTTACAGGAGCTTTAGTTTATAGTCTTTGCATGTTGAATATTGATGAGATAACATGGCAGCCGGGCAGTTTGTGGGTGTGACTGCCAAGCTACTGGAAAACTGGGGACCTGTTGGGAAGAAGCCCAGTCTCAATTAAAGCTGGACTTGGAAATCTCAGTCATGGGTTCCCTTCCTCATACCTGGGTTTTTCTGCCAGTTCCCTCTTCGCTTTTGTAACTTTTAAGTTGGAAACTTAAAAATTACCTACAAGTCAATTCCAAATTTATTTTGGAACCTGCCCCAAAATGTTTGTTTAATGAAAACTCAGAGAAGCCACATTACTCAGAGCCCTCATATTGATTCACATTATGAAGAGGGGAAATTCTCTTTCCCAACATTTTTTAAAATTTAATTTAATTTATTTATTTTTACAAAGTGGTTCATAATTGGATTTTAGTCATACAGTATTTCAACACCTATTCCTCCACCAGTGTACATTTCCCAGAAGTGTCCCCCATTTCCTCCCATCCCCCTCAATCTCCCTCTATCTGCCTCTATGACAGGTGCTTTTCTTCTCTTTCTCCTTTTGGGCACTGTGACTTGCAATATTGATATTATAAGGTTATCCAGAATATCTATTACCTACTTTTAACCCTTGGCTCTTGTCTAATGTGATCATTCACAGCTATCATTGTCATAGTGGTCTCTTCTCTAACTTAACCTACCCTCAGCCCCACAGACAGTTGTGGTTAGTTCCAACCGTTGACCAATCTTTCTAACCCCTGTTTTCCTGGGCCATGGATATACTATATATACCTGATTACCTTGAACTATAGGCATTCCTTGTATGGTTTAGTGACTAGGACGAGGCATTCTCTAACCTGGACTATAATCTTTGGATACTTGAAGATCACTTTAAGCTGACAGCAAGCAACATCCCTTTTACAAGAAAAATAATTGAAACATGACACTTATGTATCATGGAGACATGAAGAGGTGGGAAGGTTCTTTTTAAGAGCAGGGCTTGGGTTGCTCTTCAAGCCTGGGTTGTCCCTTAAAAAGGTATTTCACTTGCTTGTTTCTATGTTTCTTCGCTTGCTCATTCCACTCTAAAGAAAACTGTGTTCTCTCTTGGACACATTTCTCTTCTTTCTCTTCTCTCACATCTTTCCAAGCAAGTTTTGTTCAATAAAATCTACCTAACTACATTGGGAGCTAGAACAATGGTACAAAGGATAGGGTGCTTGCTGGTCTCCCAAGACCCTCCAGAAGTGACTACTGAGCACAGAGCCAGGAGTAACCCCTGAGTACTGTCAGGTGTGGTCCAAAAGCCAAAAATTAAAACAAAAGCCTACCTGCTTAAATTTTAAAAAGAGAGCAGCATCTCTGTCAATCACACTACAGCTTTCAGGAGACTGGCGGCATCTATGGAGGGTAAATTGGTAGCAAGACTACTGTGCTAAGAATTGGGGAAATAGATATTTGGGTCCAGCCTCTTTACACTCTCACTCAGGTACTTAAAAATATAGTACCTTTCACAATTGGAAGTAAAGCATATGTCAGTGACAAAACTGTAACACTAAGGGGAAAATTAATAACATTGTACCATTTGCACTTCAGGTTTCCTGGGGAAGTATCAGTAAGCTTCATATAATTCAAAGGCTTAGCCTGGCTGGGCTCCAGCTGATCGTTATATACATGTAGATTTTTACTGATGCACACCTGATGCTTATATAATGCTGTCACTTCAATGAAAAATAACAAATAAACTTCAAAATACTTTAAATAAAAGTCTATTTAAAAGGAAGAGGTAGGTAGGCACTATAGCCTATTCAATGTCTATAGGATGCTTCACTACAGAGGGGAGATGAAGGCACACACTTCTCCAGGAAACTCTTTAAACCCAAAAGGCTTGTAGATACTCACCATGTGAATGAGCATAGGGATTTCCCCATGAGCAGAGAATTCCTACATAATTGAAATCACCATGGAGATAAAGTTGCCCTGAAGTTAGCAGGCATAGAAGGCACTAGAGGAGGTGATGCTGTTCTACAAAATTTAGACACTGAACAATCGTGCCTGAGAGCCTGTGGACTCTACCATGCTGTGTATCCATGGTCTACATGTGGAGTAGACCTAGATTTTTCTTTTTGACTATGACCTTTGTCTGCTGAGGGAACTTTATATCTCTGAACCTCCATTTCTCAGCTGCCAAGAAGAAATCATTGTACTTACCTCACAAGGAAGTTGGGAAAAATGGAATTATGAAGAAAGTATGAAGAAGCTAACCTTACAGTTGACAGAAGGCAATGAATAAAAGCAAAAGTATACATGTAGTGATAAACTTCTGTTGCTGTGTATTTATTCCCTTCTGCAATGATATAGAAGCATAGGCCTATTCACAGCTGGCGGCAATGGCAGTACCATTCATAGTATAAATAGTCTAAATATGAGCTATGTACAGCTGGGATTAACATTCCTCTGGCCAAGGTAAACAAAAGAGATGATATTTAGGCAGAATAATAGATAGAAAGCTTTGTCAAACTAGGAAAGGGCATTTCGGGTGAATAAGACCAACCCTAGTGTTTTTTGTGCCTGTTAACTTCAGGGCAACTTTATCTCCATTGTGATTTCAGTTATGCAGAATACAACTAACAAAGGCCTCACTGTTTATTGTATGTGGCCCTGGTGGAGTTCTGGTGAGAGGGAGCTGAAGTATGGGCCTTGAATCCATGGACTCCAGCAACCAGCACAGTATCACAGGAAAGTGAATGCAACTCTCTTTGTTGCCCTAGAATTTTAGAAGATATTGACAAAATAGTAGATCTTCAACAGAGCAACTCCAAGGATCCCATGATAGTATGCCCACCCCCAGAGACGGAGCCAACATTAATAAGCCCCAGCACAGAATACAAGGTTCTAGTTCCACTCATCCTCTTGCAACTAACTGCTGGCTCTTTCTAATAAATTCCCTATGAAGACTTGGTTTTAATCGGAATTGAATTCTTGAATTCTTAAACACAACTGAAATCTTTATTGCCTGAGATAATGGTGTGGCCTAGGATTAGCTCAATTGTAGTGTTAGTCTTCTATGTCTAAGATCTTGTGTTTAATCCAGCACTCGGCACGAGAGCGTGCCTGTGCGCGCGCTCGAGCGCACACACACACACACACACACACACACACACACACACACACACACACACTACTGGAATTGAGATTTCAGGAATGGGAAATATTCTTAACCTACTATATAGGCCTCCTCATCCTTCTGACCATTGTTTTAACTTCTATATGTTTGGGTTAAATTTTGTCCTTAGTCTCTCTTTTATTGTGTTCTGGAGTCTGGTAACCACACAGTTTTTCTTTTCATAATTTCTCAGACAGTTTGACATATAAATTCTAATTTTTTTATGTTTGCTTGTGGACCAAACCTGGCAATATTCGGTGTTTACTCCTCACTTAGTGATGTCACTTAGTGGTGACCAGTGGATCATACAGGGTACTAAGGGATCAAACACTCTCCTTGGTATAGAAAGGCAAGTACTCTACCTGGTGTACTACCACTCCAGTGCCCCCATAAGTTCTAATTTATTTTAAATATTTTTAACCTTTCTATTTCCTTTCCTTTTATTTGTTGCTATACTAATGATTGAAGGTTGTGTACCCTTGATTGTGGCAATTCTGGATTAGGCTGAGGTGTTTGCATTCTTGGTTGTAATACCACTGTGATGGCATTTGGCATGTGGGGTAGTTTGAGGTATAAAACTCAGGTCTCACACCTACAAGGCAGACAGACACTTACCAACTAAGTCACAATCCTGGGTCTATGTCAATAGTAATGTGGACTGAGGCCTAAAGTAGGTAACACTTTTAAGTGAGAGGTTACTTCTTAAAGATGTTCAAAAATTTGATATGATCTTTATTTTGAAGAAATATAAATGTCATGCTAAGTTCAAACTTCTCTTTTCTCTATTCACAGATATAAGGGGGGGTTAAGAATTTAAATCTGAGTAGTGTCACAACTATATTTTGAGGTTTTTATCTTTAGTCATTATGGAAGCAAGTATGAAAAATAATTGAGTAAGGAAGAAACTAGAACCAAAAAAGTTACTTAAGAGGTAATCTAAGATAACTCATTAAATTTGTAGAAGAATTAGAATTTCCCAAAGACACTCTAACGGCAAGTATTGAAGTATAGTAAGCATGTAAATATTGAAAGAACAGACTAATAAATCAAGCTGCATAACTATATGAAAATAAATACTGTAATAAATATTGAAAGAACAGACTAATAAATCATGCTGAATAACTATATGAAAATACTTTGAACTATGCAGTAATTAAAAAAGTCACATTCTTCTACTTCTATCATTCATGTATTATCCTACTATAGTCTTACACTGCAAATTGCAATAAAATATTATTTTCTGGATTTAATTCAAAATGCATGGATCACCTTACAAAGATAGGAAAAGGGAAAATGGCTTCATGTCTCTTAAACATCTATTATCCTTAGACCAAATGGAAAACATTTTTCTCTTTCCCTTTTAAATAATTTCCTCTATAAAGTGTATTTTAATGATGAGGTTTTAAAAAATAAAATGAAGCCCAAAGTAAACTATCTGTATTTCATTTCCAACCCTAATTTAAATTGTTCTTTTATTATATATTAGATTTAACTTTGGTCTCATTATTTTTAAAAACATCTTTCAGAATAGTGTTAAATGCATTAGGGTATTAGTCAACACAGTCCTTTGGAAAACATCAAAAGAAAGCTTGACTTACAGAGAACATTTTTTTCACTTTAACATAACAAAGTAGCATAACATTTTTGTTAGAGAAAGCAAATGATAATATTCTATGCCAATTTATATGTCCTTCTTTCTCCTATAATTAAAGTCCCAGCCATTCCTTCAACAATCTCTAAGGCCATCTGCCTACATACTTGACCTCTTTTTCACTTTGTTTCTCTGGCCACAAATACCAGACACCGCAACATTTAATTATTTTATTTTTGACATATTCTGTATTTTTATCCTTTTTAGGGTATGCATATTATCGGTTTCTATGAGAATATTTTTCTTATAAATTCAAAAATTAAAATACTAATTCCCAAAATAGTCATTTATCAAATGAGTGCCATGTACCATTATTTCATATTCAGAATTTCTTCTATTTGCAAAATAACTCGCAATGTAAAAATAATATTTCCCTTTACAAATTATAAAGCAAGTTCAAGAGGTTTAGTGAACTGTTCCAAATGACACAACTTGTATAAATAAAATCTACCTGGGGTTTAAATCTCACTTCAAACTAGGCACTATGATATTGATCTGTTTTGTCTCCCAGAAATCTCTAGGAGTTCCTAAATTTATGACACATTTAGGAACATGAAGAGAAATTCCGTGTGGACTGATGTTTTTCACTCCCAACTGGGTCTTATTAAATGATTCCATAGATTGAACTGTGAAAGTTTTGGAAATGCATTCACGAGAGGGGAAAATGTTTCGTACTTAGATAGAAATACCATTTGATTTAGAATCTTTAAAATTCCCCCAGAAAAGCATGTGTGAATTGAGACATCCACATAAATTGATGAAAGGTGTGACTTGCATACAGTTTGTAGACAACATTCTACACCTTATCTCTGCCCCATTCATAAGATTTAGATTAATATTAGAAATTAAATTTGTACTTCTCTAATTTCAAAAAAAGACTATAACTTTTCTTGTGAAAAAGGCTGCATATTCTTCTTCAGCATTTTGCAACATAACTAAGATAGAAAACTTACATATAATTCTATGCCATCAAGTTAGTGCTAATTTTCAACATCTTCTCCCATTACATACGTAGCACTTGTAGCACTGTCCTCCCGTTGTTCATTGATTTGCTCAAGTGGGCACCAGTTTCCATTGTGAGACTTGTTACTGTTTTTGGCATATCCAATACGCCATGGGTAGTTTGCCAGGCTCTACCGTGCTGGCAGGATACTCTCTGTAGGTTGTCGGGCTCTCTGAGAGAGACGGAAAACTCGAACTCGGTTGGCTGCGTGCAAGGAAAACGCCCTACCCTCTCTGCTGTCGCTCCAGCCCATTACACATTTCTGCCAGACCAGACGTATTTTAGAATTAACTGATTTGAGCTTTATGTATTATGCTGAGCTCTACACATTGACGGAGTGATGAGCTTTAGAAGATAGAAAACCTTCAGAAAGTTAAGAACAGGTAAGTGGAGATTCCACTTCTTAGCATCTACCCCAATGGCCCAGATTATCAATTTCGAAAATACATTTGCACTTCCAAGTCACTGCAACACTAGTAGCCAAAGTATGGACAAAGTCTTGTAAACCACAGTGCCTAAAAATGTTTTTTTAATGTAAAATAACTGTTAAGGGAGGGAAGAAGGGTACCAGAGAAATTAGGCATTAGAAGTCCACTCTTAATTTTTGGTCGTCTCTGATGTTAGATAACTTCCATCTTTGAAATTAGAGTGATAATAAGCTCAGATGCAAAACTTTTGACTGGGCCTTGAAAACACTATTGCCTTCATGACATTGACTTCCTTTGTGCCCTGATTTAGTCACATAAACTTGTTGAACTTCAGCTTCTTCTACTTGCAAAATAAAAATAATAATATGTATAGTACAGGAACATGGCAGAGTTTAATTAGCATTTCTAAAATACTTTGAGATGATCAGATAAAGGGTACATTTCTAATTTAAACTCTTAATTATTATTTTTATTGTATATAATCATTTGAAAATATAAGAACTATTGAATGGCATTTTACCATGACTTAATGTCTACTAAAGTGCAAATCTGTTTCAAAAAGCCATGTTTTTGTGATGGATATTACCTACTTATTCACAGATTGTTCTCAAATAAATAAATTTGAGAATAGTATTCAAAATAGAATAACTAATAGGGATAAGGAATGGCATAACAGGTAAGTATCACCCTGACCAGTAGAGAAGACACACCTAACAATTATAGTAAATACAACAACAGACAGGATAATTGAAAGAAACAAAGATATATCTTGATTGCAAAGCAATATAATGGTACCACTATTTGAAGAGTACTTTACTTTTCAGAATCACAAAGTAACTTACCAATATTATCCCCTCAATATACATTTGGAATAAAGAGACAGATGAATGAAAATTTAGTGACTAAAACAGTTTTCCCAATGTCACAGAGTATATTGTTAGTGACAAAGTTTAGACTTTTCTTGAATGAGGTCAAAGAGTTTGCAAGAGGCGGGGTTGGGATAAAATTTCAGGTTCTGTTTCTAATAACTGGGTGATGCTACTTTGCTTTAAACAAGTGAATAAAGGAATTTTTCAAAAGAATTTTCTTCAATGTTTAATGAAATATTCAATACTTAATAAATCCTCCTTAATATTTTAATAATAATTTTGTTAATACTGAAAGGCTTTTAGAGAGATTTAATAGGTTTCTTATATTAACAGTACCTGGGAAAACAAGTTTCTTATTCCACTGTTTAGTTAAAAAGATTTACAAGAGATTTATCAGGTCCAGAAAATTATTACATTACAGCTATGCTTACACCTTTAAAATTTGTACAAATAATACTGTAAATTTCTTCTATTGATTGTATGATTTAATTATCATTTGTAATTGGGCAGATAGGAAAATATGACTGTGTTGGGTATCAATATTTTAAATCAGGAATCAAGCCAAGTTCCAAAATTTTGTGAGTTTTATTTTCTCCTTCTTGTTTATCATGTAGATCCAAAATGGTGATTGTCTTTCATCTAACACATTCTCACAGACTGATTCTAACTGCTTGTATGTCTATGACTCACTCCCCTCCAGTTCACAGGATTCTGATTAATTAGTGGGACAAGTTTCTACCCTGAATTATTTATCACATAATCTTCTACACCATGACTTTTATCACTCTCTAGGTCAAACAATCCAACATGGAGCCTTGTAAAGACTTCTATTCAAATAAACTCCACTTCAAAATAACCAACCCTCACATTAGTCTGCATAACATTTAGTCTTCTAGTGCCAAACACATCATCAAACCATCCAATGAGACAGAACCTGCAGTTAGTAATTCAATACTTTAGTTTCCCTGGAGATAAGTTGAAAGTATCTTGATGTGACTTAGATTTTCCTGGTAATATTTGAGAATCTAGTAAAGCATTGCATAGTAAATTGTTTTTGGTTTTGGTTGCTGTTAAATAGGGGCAACCCCCCAGTGGTTGAGACCTTGGTTCTCAGCATGGCAGTATGCACTGATCCATCTGTGGTCTGGCACAGTGATGCATTATATTTCAGATCTACAGAACCAGTGGGATCATCCCAGCAATGATTAGGTATCGGTTGGAGGTAGAGGCAAAGATGGATGTGTGTGCTACGTATCAAACTCAGGGTCTCACACATGCCAAACATGTTCTTTTACTATTTGAGCTATCTCTCCAGCTTTATACAATAGGCTTATCAAATGTCTGTGGATAAATTTTCTTGGGTCAAAAGAATAAATCATGTTAATTACAAACATGCATAATCTTTGCTCTCCCCTGCCAATTGGCATTGCTCTGTACTTCTCTACAACAATGTCTATGCCAGCTATATTCCCTATCTATTTTTCAATTCTATCTAAGGCTAGGGAACCAAGAATTTTGCTGCTTATAAGATCAGAGGAGAAAATTAAGTGTCTGGAAAGCTCTCCAGGAGTGACCCCTTGTAAAAAATTTCTGGCAGGGGGTGACCAGGGGAGAGCCCCGGCAGCTCTACCCGTTGGCCACCCCCAGGGCTTGGGGGGTCGGTCCTGGACCACTCGCCCGGCCATGTGGCAGACAGAAGAGGAAACAAGGGCCAAGCTGGTTGATTGAATAGTTGCTGTTTATTCCATTCTTTCCACGTGCCTGTTCCAGTACAAAGCCAGAAGTAAGCCCTAAGCACAACTAGATGTAGGCCAAAATCCAAGGCGTTGAAGAAGACTTATAGTAAAGAACCTAGATGACCTTGGCTGCTCTGATGACTCTCATCACAGATCAAAGGAATGATCCTCTGTTGTTCAGAAGCAATGCTGATAATCTGGATTCATTAAGATTAAAAACTTCTGCTCTGCAAGAATTGTCACAAGCATGTAAAGACAGCCCACATACTTAGATAAACATTTGCAAAGACTGTTCTATAAATATACAAAGAACCTTAAAACTCGACAATAAGAAAATAAAACAAACCAAAAACAGCTGAAAATGTTGTCTAATATCTCTTCTCAACCCTTTGTTTGAGATCAAGGGGGGTGGGGGGAATAGAGTCAAAGACCTTAACAGATACTTTAAATAAAATGCATGGTTGAAAAATAAATATATGTCACACATCATATATAACAAAAAAATGCAAATTACAGAGGTTAATAGGAAATATATTTATCTTCCTCTCAATGTTGCAGTGAGCCTAAAATTGCTCTGGAATAATGTCTTTAGATATACACACATATCCCCCTTTTCTTAATTTAAATTGAGATTAGAGAAGGTAATTTAAATTGAGTGGTTGAGAGAATCAAGTAGAGGACAAACAGAACATAGTCCACATTTTTTATCATTCAAAAATCCAAAAGTACCATGCTCGGTGGAAATTAGTGTGACTTTTATATCAAGAAAAAGAATAATCCCACTAATTTAGCAAAGTCCTGCCTCAAATAGGTTTAATTTTATTTTCCTGACTTAAAACTATTTATATATACTTTGTAAACAAATGCCCCAATATTAATTGAGGGTCTTTATTAAAGATCTTAATCTTTCTTGATTTTCTTGATCTGCATTATGTTGCATGGATTGCTTCTGAGAATTGCTGCTAAAATCAAATGTTGAGTAAAGACATCTTTGAAGGTGATAAAAGCATACAATGTTGTACTGTGACGAGCCAAGGATACAGTTGGAATGTTTTTACATTAAAGAACAATGGCAGGATTGCACCATGGTTGAACAATATGCCCTTAAAGAGGAGACATTCTTGTCTCTAATTTTTTAGATCAGTATGCCACTGCGAAGGTAGGTCTCTTACATAAACTACACAATCACAATCTTCGTCATTCTTAATACCAATGCAATTTCTTTAATTTTCAAGTATGAGTAGAACCAGTGTCACATCAGCTCTTCTTTTTCTCTTTTGAAACCCTCCTAGTAGCAAAGGCTGCCAGATGATAAGGGCTGCAGACCATTCCCAGTTCTGCATGTATTCTGCAACTTGAAATCCAAAGAGTGTCCCAGACTGATCTATCTTCATTCCCTGAAAGTCTTCTTAGGCTCAGCTGGATGTCCAGAGAATTGAATCATATAATTACCCCTTGGGAAACAGAAGATGGTATTGGATTTTAAATGCCATGAAATGATCCCATTGTTGCATGAATATTCGTGCAGTCGGAGGCCCTGAGACACCACGGAAGAAATGTATTTCATGGAGTGCCTAGGTTCTCTCTGACTCTTAGACAAAGGTAGAGAGCCCCGTGATCTCCTTTAATTGATCATGGTACCTCTAAAGGGCGCAATACAGTGACGTCACCAAAGGCATCAAAAGATGTTCCAGGAAAAACATTGAGGCAGTAGAATATGCATTATTTCCTTGCATTTGCAGGCCAGTAATCTTGGCTTCTGGAAAGAAGATACAAAACCAAAACCAAAACCTTTCTTGGGCTAAAAGCACTTGGATTTACATCCCAAAGACAAGGCTGGACTGCCACAGGAAATCTACATGTCAATTACAAAGTAGGCAGCACCTGAAATCTATATCCCAAAGACTAGGCTGGGCCAGAGCCCAGAATCTACAGTGTCAAAGATCAGGCCGGGCTAGCACCTGAGATCTGCATGTCAAAGACCAGCCAGGCTTCTGTGAGAAAAGGAAAACTGCCCCTTTCAATATACTGAAATTACTTTCTGAAGGCAGCTTGAAGGGGGAAAATGTTCAGCTTCATCCAAACCAGTCAGCACACATGGGTCCCTATGTTCCTGTCCATAGTACCGTACAGTATACATGGGCTCACCTTGATAGCTCAGTCCAGCCCCAACATCCCATAACTTCCATTATTTTAAAAAATAAAATATGATCACAGTTGCTTTTTATTCATATTTGCTTTAATAGCAATCAAAATTACATAGACTCTAATTTTCAATGAATGCATTTTAATCATATAGAAAGGTATAATTAATTGGTCTATTTAAAGAAGACTTTAGTTCTCACATGCACAGTACCACTTTTGCCTCCCTCACTTCCTAAAATACTGCTGTTGTAGGCCATGCAAGCATTAAATTGTTTTAGGCTTCTTTTTTTTTTCCTCTCAGCAAATATTGATGCTACTATTCAGGGAAAGCAAAAGTAAACATTCACCATTTATCATGTATGCTCAATAAAATATCTTCATCGAGTAATTTATTGTGAATACATATTCAGGTTTATCAAATATAAAATGACAGCTTATACCACTTTCAGTATAAGGTACTTCAAAGACGTAACATATTGCCAATGTACAGGATTTATGTGGGTTGGAACTTTCACTCTTTGGGACTTCTCAGCTTAGATAATAAATCATGATCAGACACATACCCTAGGTGACATTATTCTCTTCTTAATTCCCACATTAAACTCCCACTACCATGATGGATAAGAACTCATGTGTGTGGGAGGCTAATTTGATATTTGCATAGGTTCCTAACCAGTCAAGAGAAATTGCCCTTTGTCTGCTCACAATGCATCATTGCACATAATAGTCTTTCCTCCTGGCATCAGCAACACAATTTCAGTTCAGACACTAGAGTAGAAAGTGTTCTACATGCTCTAGAAAATGACCTCTATTAAAAGCATTTGGCTTTTCTAGAATTTAATAGGACAACTCTATTAATGTAATCCAAGCCCAATATGGCAAAATCCTACACAGTTTACAATCTCAGTGATAGGATTTGAAGTCAGCTTGCCTGCCAAGTTGATGAGTGACTCAAGACTAAAACTTAATTGTCTTTGCTATTTACTGTAAGCAGCAACTTACCTTAGCCTCACTGTGCTGGTTCACCTGCATTTTTCAGTTGGGAAAGTAACTATGTGAACTATAGTGGCTATGCGGGATGAAAATAGGTGTATTATCATTGGCATTTTGGATGAGCCTTTGGCATTTCATTATTCTGGCACAGCACACAGGAGCTTTACACTGTTCAAAGATGATGAAATATTGGACCTCCTCCAAAATTTCAAGTGGTTTTACACCCAGTATCGCCTAGGAAGCGTTTGCTCACACATAGAACAACATTCTCAGTTTGGAAAACCCTGGGAATTTAACTTCTTCTTTTACTCCCTCACACATTAATACACATTTACAGTTCCAAAACTCGATGTCTAAAATTCATATACAAATAGTCAGTTAATCTCATAAAGATTAGTGATTTATGTGGTCAACATTTGTATTCTGAGTCAGGAAACTGGAGATTTTGTAAGATAACAATGTCAATGTATTTTAAGTGATTATTTCAGAAAATGCATGCAATTTATGTTTTAGAATAAATAGAAAATTTAATGCAAAAATGAATTTACTTAATTTAATGCTTTCCACCAGCTCTGTCTCCTTTCAACCCCCCACCATTCCACTAAAAAAAAAATTAAGTGTTAAAAAAAATTAAGTGTTTTATCTCCCTTTCCTCTCTTGTCATAATTAACTATGAACAAGGAAATAAAATGACAGGAAATGGGAGGAGCCATAAAATAATTGATCACCTAAATAATCAAGAGCAAACAGAAGATGTCTGGAGGAAGTAGCTTCCCTGTGGTAGGTGGGGAGGATAGTATGCCTTACACAACATTTCTTGATTAAAAGGAGTATTGTTCTATGAAACAATAAGCCCTGATAACCCATAAGAAGTGCCACACTATTGGGGAACACAGAAGACTACCAGTAGCTTTGGTAAGCCACTTGACCTTTGATTTTAGTTTCTTCATTCAGTAAAGAACTCAGCTTAACCTTTCTGGATTTTTTTGTGGGGGAGGGCAGCCACACACTGAGGGGAATAAGGGTTTAGTCCAGCACTGCACTCAGGGATCATTCTGACAGTGCTCAGGGAACCATATGAAATGCTGGGGATTGAATCATGGTCAGCCACACGCAAGGCACTATATTATTGCTCTGGCCTAGCTTAACTATTTTAAGGACCATAATGTACCTATATTCTATGATATAATCTTTTGTACTAAAATTTGTATCAAAATTTTGCCATTATATTTTACTGGAAAAATTAGGAATTAGATTTTCTTATATTGGATTATCTACTTTTGAGAAACTGTACTATTAACAAATCCAGTGATAAAGCCAAAAAAAGATGTTCATGTTTCTATATGTGGCTTTTAGTATATGAGATGCTGGTGACTAGACTACCATTTTTATTCTAATTTTTCCACAGTACTAAATTATTTTGTTGCTGCTGCTGCTGCTGCTGCTGTTGTTGTTGTTGTTGTTGTTGTTGTTGTTGTTGTTTGGGACTGTGTGTTCAGTGCTTTATGCTCATGAATCACTCCTGGCAGGGCTTGGAGTGTGGTGATGGGGACTGAACTTGAGTTGACCATGTGCAAAGCAATACTATACTATACTATCACTCTGTCCCTGAATCCTAACTTTTTAAGATGTATGTTTTTTTAAGTGGGTGCTTGGAACATAGTATCATGCTGAAAGATAATGGGATAGCATGGATATTAACATTTTAAGTACATAAACTACATATGGTATACACAAACTATATACATATAGTTTGTGTATACCATATTTATAGTAATAGAAATAACAAATAGCCACTATTCCAGTAACTGTTTTAATTGCTTTATATATAAAGAAAATACGTAATCTCCACATTTCTATACAAATGATGCTATTATTATCACAGAAAATTGTATACTTTATGTTATAGTATTATATAAAATGGGGTTGTTTTATGTGTTTTGTTTTTCTTATAAGCTACAGTGTCAAAACAGAATAAATGAACAGATTCTGGTTGTTTGTTTTTTCTTTTTCTGTTTTGGGCCCACCCAGCTGTGCTCAGGGCTTACTCCTAGCTCTGCATACAGGTATTACTCCTGGCAATACTCAGAGGATTAGATAAATTGCCTGGATTGAACTCAGTTAAGCAGCAGAATGCAAGCCAAATGCCCTTCCTGCTGTTCCATAGCTCTGGCCCTTGAACAAATCCTGATTGGATGCATGAGCAGCAGAAAGCAAGGAGCAATTTAACAAGATGCATAAAATTGGTGGTCAAGAACAGAAGAATGGGACTTACACCCAGATAGTTCAGTTTTGGTATCCATGAATCTACCATCATGCCACAAGCCCTCTAGATTTCTGATTGGCAATCTTTATCTTTGCCACAGTAACCTGGTTCTTGCCTCCACGGACATGAAAAAACATAAACATGTTTTTTGGGTGTTTTGTTGGGTTTTTTTGTTTGTTTTATAAATGAGAATTTGAGCATGGAAATACATGTGCCAAGTATACTAAAATCCAGGCCTTTAGCAATTCTTATAGTTACACTGAGTTGTAAGATAAGTGAAGACTTGAATTTTATTAAGCTTTATCAAAATCCCTAACCACAGTTAGTATCAAATTTGCAAGACTGAATTAAAGTCCTCAGATACCAATTATGTCAAAATTTTGTTTCAAACTATACTGTAAGATATGAAAGTTTCTCTCTTAAGTAAGTTGTTTGCTTACTTAAGTGATTGCTAAATACTCTGTATTTCTAGTTATCTCTCACTATAACTAATGGTATGCCTTGAGGACACAGAAAGTCTCTATCCTAAAGAACACATAGCCTAGCTTGGAAAGTATATAAACTAATTTTAAAAAATAAATGAATCCCATAGTGGTAAGATTAAATTCTTCTCATGGTATCTATATGACACCCAGAAGAACATATATGGCTGGCTTCTGTTGCCCTACTTCCTCCTTTAAGTTTGAGATTAAAACCTTTTTAGTGCTTTTGCTCATCTTGGAAGCCTTAGGTTCTTCACCTGTCCTTACCAGAACTACTATTTCTCCCAGATTGAATGAACTAGTGAAGGCTCTTTTGACTAATAACTACTCAAGTCTTTCCCTTGAACATTCAAAATAAAATATTTCCATAATATTTTATTTTTCCTAAGCTGTTTCATATTGGTCTTTCCTAGAAAACCACCTGTTTCTGACACCGAGTCTAGTTTTGATTTTTTTACCCCCTATTTCTAGCTTTTTACTATTCCAAATGATAAGCTTTTCAAAGACTCATTTGTCCACTGCCGAGATGTGATCCCGGGGGCCGCACGCATGTGCGGCCTCTCCGCAGCTGCACAAGCGTGAATCCAGACCCAGCAAAACCTCTTTCGGCATGGGCAACTCTTCGCAGAATGTCTCCAGCCTGAGAACTAAGCCTCAGCCCCGTGCCCGCCCAGGAGGGGAAAGGTATTTCTCTCTCTCTCGTCTCTTTCTCTCCGGGGATGAAGGGCGCGGTGTCCGCCATATTAAGACGACCACAGATTGGGTTTTCAAGCCTGCAGTGATCCAATATCTGGAAGAAATCTCCCTGGACTTAGTGTTAAAGTACAGAAATTCAAAACCGTGTGGCCGCTACTGCGGCCGCACGACCTTATTTGTCTTCACAGTAGGTCTGAATCTAGTGGGGTACTCCTAACAACAATAGTGAGGTTTGTGTTGAAATATTGAATGTAACCAAAGTAAACAGAATGTAAAATGAAACTTATCAGTTACAAGGTAGGGGGTAGGGGGGGTGGGATGGGAGGTGTACTGTGTGGGTTTTTTTTTTTTTTGGTGCTGGTATATGGGCACTGGTGAAGGGATGGTTGTTTCAGCATTGTATGACTGAGACCTAAGCCTGAAAGCATTGTAATCTTCCACACGGTGATTTAATAAAAGAAAATTTTTATTAAAAAAAAAAGACTCATTTGTTTGCCAGATTTTGAACACCCAAAGAGGTCATTTTCACATGTCCTAGGCATCCAGATTAGATACATAATAACAATGGTAAATCACTATCTCTATCATCCTGTTGATCCTTGATTTTCTTGAGCGGGCCCAGTAAGATCTCCATTCTTTCTAGTCCTGAGATTTTTTTTAATTGTTCAAGATTTTATTTTTTTAAATTTATCTTTTTTATTGAATCACCATGTGGAAAGTTATAAAGCTTTCAGGTTTAAGTCTCAGTTATACAATGCTCGGACACCCATCCCTTCACCAGTGCACATATTCCACCACCAAAAATAACAGTATACCTCCCCCACCCCCACCTCCCCAGCCCCCCACCCCGTCTGTGCAACTGATAAATTTCACTTTACTTTCACTTTACTTTGATTACATTCAAAATTTCAACAAAAAACTCACTATTATTGTTTGGAGTTTCTCCCCCCCAAAGTTGAACCTGCTGAAAAGGAAGCATTTGATAATTTGTTTTCCATTGCTGAGAATAAAGAGATATGAGGTCGAGCAGCCGTAATAGCAGCCACACGGTTTTGGATTTCTATATTTTAGTAACTAAGTCCAGAGAAATTTCTTTTTTTTTTTAATTTTTATTGAATCACCATGTGGAAAGTTACAAAGTTCTCAGGTTTATGTCTCAGTTATACAATATTCAAACACCCAACCCTTCACCAGTGCCCATATTCCACCACCAAAATCCCCAGTATACCCCCCGCCCCCGCCCCCCTCAACTGTATAACTGATGAATTTCACTTCATTTTCTCTTTACCTTGATTACATTCCATATTTAAACACAAAACTCACTATTGTTGTTGGAGTTTCTCCCAAAGAAAGACAGCCCTACTACCAAGGAAGCATTTGATAATTAGTTTTCCATTGCTGAGAGTGAAGAGATATGTAGCCCCACTGTTCCAAGTACATAACTTTTTTTTCCCTATTTCCTTTTCCCTTTTTTTCCTCCTCATTCCCCTTCCCGCACCTCATAGTATGGTGGACGCCACGCCTCATTTCTTCCTGAAAATGGAAAACAACCTGGAAAGAAGGATATTTCCTCTTCTTGGCCGGTGTGGGGCTGTTGCTTAGTTCACAGTCCAGAGAAGTGGTTGCTACTTTAATAACCTTCAATATTTCAACAAAAACTCACTGCTATTATTTGGAGTTTCTCCCCCCAAGTCAGACCTGTTAAAAGGGAACCGTTTCACATTGCTGACAATTATAGATGTTAAGTCGTCATCTATAATAAAGGCAGCGTCCGCGTGGTTTTGGATTTCTGTATAAAGTCCAGGGAAAATTCTGCAAGAAATTGCATAGCCCAGCTCACAGTCCCAGTGCATTGCTGTAAGAAATCTCTGGAATCAAAGTCTTTAGGTGCAGAGGGTCCGTTTCACTCTCAGCAGCTCCGAATTTATCTGGGCAGAGGGCGTGCCGGTTACACCCACTTCCCATGATTCCCTAGGAGCCCCAGTGTAAAAATTGTATACCTCTGGGTTAGAAGTCTTAAAAGATGGCTCCTGCCATGTGGATGCTGCTGCCGCCACCATTTTCCGTGCAGGAAGACAGGGTGGGGAGGAAAGATCTGCCCCCGGGCAGTACAGAGTTGTAGCCCAGTTCACAGTCCCAGTGCATTGCTGTAAGAAGTCTCTGGAATCAAAGTCTTTAGGCGCAGAGGGTCCAAGTCCAGAGAAATTTCTGCCAGACCTCTCTACTCGTCCTTTCCAACGGTGCCGCATTGGAGGCTCTTTCAGAGTCAGGGGAATGAGACCCATCATTGTTACTGGTTTTGGCATATGAATACACCACGGGGAGTTTGCAAGGCTCTCCCATGCAGGCAGGAAACTCTCAGTAGCTTGCTATTTTCTCCGAGAGAGAGAACCAGGCCATAAGATGTCTTCCGGGAACTTGGTTTTATAGTCTCTGGATGTTGGCCATTGATGGGTTACATGGCACCAGGGGCAGTTTCTGGGTGTGACTGTCTAGCTACTGGGAAATGGGGGGATCTGGGCAGAAGAGGCCCAGTCTCAATCTGAGCAGACTTGGAGATCTCAGCCCCAGGTCCCACACACCTGGGTTCCTCTGCCGGTTCCTTCATGCGTGAGGCTCATCTGAACATGTGGAGAGGAGCCTTGAACATGGCTGTGGCTGTGTTCCAGAGGTCTTCGGCTACCCAGGCTCTGCTTGGGGTGGGAAGGGAAACTCAACCCACCCCCTTCGAGGAACCCCAGTGAAGACAGCCAGGCAAGGGGGCAAGAGACTGGAGTGATATCACAGTGGGTAAGGCGTTTGTTTGCCTTGCATGCAGTGGACCCAGGTTCGATTCCTTCATCCCTCTCAGAGAGCCCAGCAAGCTACCGAGAGTATCCTGTCTGGCAAGCATATGCCAAAAACAGTAACAAGTCTCACAATGGAGACGTTACTGGTGCCCGCTCAAGCAAATTGATGAACAATAGGATGACAGTGCTACTGTGTTAGAAAGGCACTTGGAGCAGTTGCAACAATGGTAAATAATTTGTTTAATTAATCATGAGAGTTAGAACGGTGAATAAGATATTTATAATCAGAAAAACCGATAACTACTGGTTACTGATGAAGATAATTAAATAAAAAGCAATAACTCCTTGCCTTTGTAAGGCTATTATATTATCAAAATTCTTTCACATACATTTCCTTCTCTTATATTTATGATATAATGTAGAGAAGCTATTTTGTCATTTTATGAAATGTGAAACCAAAGAATATGGAGATTGAGTCACTATTATGTTGCCTATTCGTGACCAAATATTTAAATTAGCACTCTTGATTCTAGTGCTATATATTTATTCTATAATATAAGTGATGGTGATGGTGGTTTTGATATGTTCAATTATTTATTGTATGTGTGAGAGAGAGAAGAAAAAGAGAGAGGTGTGGTACTCATCTTTGTATATTCATAAGTAAAATAAAATGTTTGACTGATAACTATACAATTAGAACCTAATATAATAATATGTTGTTATAGATTCAATGTTTGTTTCTATTTCTCCCTCCTGCCAATCCAATACATGATAAAAAAAATCTGATCTTAATTTAAAGATATTTGTAAGTAGTGCCTATGATTGATTAGGTCATGAAAATAGAAGATCTCATGAATGAAATTAGTGCCCTTAAACTAGAGACCCCAGAGAGTCACCTCTCACCTTCAGCTATGTAAAGACATAGCAAGACTAGCTGATTGGGAAGCAGGGAACAATCCCTCACAGGACTATAACTTATCACCAACTGACACATCAAGAAACCCACTGCATTTTGAGTACTGGCTGAAGCCTAGATACGTGGACTCCATGCGAAGGAGCCAGTTAGAGAGAAGAGGAATGATCATTTTGGTAGGATAAGTGTACAATCATTATGTTGTGGAGCTATTACTAGACAATGGGACACCCTAGAGAACTACATGGATAGAACTTGGTTCTTCCTTACCCATTCTGGTGGAAATAGACAAGAGAAGCATGATGAGAATATTCAGTGAACTGACAGTGGTGGAAACTATACCACTCAGAATCTCCAAGATCTTTCTTCAATAAGAGATTGGTATTCAAGTTATCTGAAGTGCTGTCTGCAGATAGCTACCAGCTGTTAGCATCTTTGGAATTGCCTCAGCTGCAGAGATCCCTAAAAGCATGCTAGTCATGCTCACATTTGATGACTGATCAGAAGAGTAAACCTCTGTTGTGTTTGTTTTTTTTTCAGCACAACACAGGACAACTCTGAAGGACCATACTAGTTTTCAGAGATTCTTATAGAGTTACCAAAGTTGCTGTTGAATTGTACCTCAGATCTACATCTTCCGCATTCTGTCTCATTTCCACTCTCCAGAAATGAATACCACATAATCAGTATATTAAATCACTTCTTATTGTAATAGATGAGAATGTTTGGAGATAAAAACAAGTTGTTTACCTATTGATAAAAGGTACTCTTTATGTTTTAAATCAATATAGTAGTATCCATGAATCCAGAGGAAGGTTATTTAATGGAAATGAGGAGAAAGCGATAATGGCCAGACTTAGTGATACTCTCCACTAGAAGTTCCATCGAAGGTGAAAAGTAGCATGTGGATAGCAGAAAAGTAAAGGGAAACTATGGCCATGTAACTAAGCCCGCACATTATACAAGTTCTCATGAAGATGGGAGCCGCTCTAGGTTCCCGCTTAATCAACATTTGATAGAAGTATTTTGAGGGGATTTAGAAACCAATATGCAGTGTCATTTCCAGAATAAGCCTTTCATTTGAATAGAAAGACATGTGGTTTTCTCCCTGTTCATAGATACCAAAGCTATTGACCCAAGAAAATCCAGAGACCCAGGGAATCATCAGACCACAAATAAGCAAAACAGGAAAGAGAGTAGTCACCAATGTCTTAATAGAAAAAGCAACTGGCCAAATTTCCAGCACAAATGACCATAATCTTGGCAGACAAGTAGAATTTTGAGGACAGAAGGAAATCTTTGAATGTTTATTTAATTTTCTACTGGGGAAGGGTTTGCTGATTTTAGGAAGGGTGGATCCCTCAAGGCTAGTTGCCATACTTCAGTGATTATCTTGAGCCTTAATGTCTTGGAAATTCATCTTTAAAATGTCTTGTGTGCCTTAAGGCACAATAGACAATTCATTTGCTTCCTCTTAGAGGTCCTGGCACATTTGATAGTCTCTTAAGAGAGGTAATTATCACCTCAAGGTGGTCTGCCTCAAACACCCTTTTCTGAGACTGATTGAGAGGAAGTGAGCCTGTGTGACTGTCTCAAGAGACAAATCACAGGATTGGAAACTAGGCATTGTGAAGAATTTCTACAATATGCTTCTCAGTGAGGCAGGCACACAATATCACAATTCAGAAAATGTTTTCTGCTAGTCTCTAACTTCGGTAGCAATTTCTAGACCAGTAAAAATTGTATCATTTTTGTTATGATTGTCTTTAAAATCATTTCTTTTAAAGGTGATATTATGTTTACTATTTACTATTATTATGCAACGCATAGAGCTATTGTTACTCAGTGGCACCTAGAAAAAGCATATCCTTGATTTGTTTGATTGGATCACAACAAGCTATGCTAATATAAAAAAAAAAGGTACACTCAATTCTGGGTCAGGGATAGAGAGAATGTGGCTCAGGGTGTATTCCACAAGAGGCAGTGATCCCATTGCTACCTATCCCTCTTCCAGATGGTTCCAGTCCAATACTACCTGATCTACAAAATACTCCACATAAATCTGTCAAATTAAAACTTTATATATCCTCTTTTCCTTCATTGTGATACTAACTATAGACTAATTGACCATGGTTGTTTCTTTATGTCTTCAAGGACAAAGACCATACCTTCTATGTCTAAGTATCTTAAGCTTGGTTAGAGTGACTTTTCATATATTTATTATATAATTATTTTTATTTATTTTTTTTTTTTGTTTTTTGGGTCACATCCGGCAATGCTCAGGGGTTACTCCTGGCTCTGCACTCAGGAATTACTCCTGATGGTGCTCAGGGGAACATATGGGATGCTGGGAATCAAACCCGGGTCGGCTGCATGCAAGGCAAATGCCCTCCCTGTTGTGCTATCACTCCAGCCCCTGTATAGTTATTTTTAAATGAACAAAGTGCTACAGTGCTATTTTTAACTGAACAAAGATAATGAAATTATGATAGAAGAATTGTTCTTTCAAAGGGTTCAATATTACAGGATAGGCCAAACTAACACTGTTCCCTATTATCCAGATTTCTATCAATTCAATAAGCAACTAGTATTTAAAGCAACTAATATTTTTAAGGGGGCCTCCCAAGTGGTGCTTAGGAGGTCCAGGGGCCCCAGTGGCAATTGTCAACCAAGGAAACCGGCAGATCAATGCAAGGACCCAGAAGGCATTGCTGCTCTGACACTGTGGGGCCAAGAATTACCTGGTGTACAAGAACCTCCAGGACTGATACAGCAGTGCTCAGGGTCCATATAATGGCAGAAATCAAATCCAGGTCTTTCACATGGCACATACTCTAACTTCTGTACTATCTCCCAGTCCCTATCCAATGAATCTTAGCTTTCATTTTTTCTTCTTTTTTTTATTTTGGGTCACACCCTGCAAGGCACAGGGGTTACTCCTGTCTCATGCACTCAGGAATTACTCCTGGTGGTGCTCGGGGGATCATATAGGATTCTGGGAATTGAACCTGGGTCAGCTTCGTGCAAGGCAAACGCCCTACCTGCTGTGCTACCACTCCAGCGCCCGAGCTTTAATGTTTTTTAACCTCAGAATTTAATGTACTATTCCCAGCTGTTACTAGATAGAAAAAGAAAATGAAATAATCATGGTCTTTTCTGTGAAACACTTTAGAGGGTTTGCATATACATATATATGTGTGTGTGTGTGTATATATATATATATATATATATATATATATATATATATATATACATGTCTTCAGAGAGTCTTTCTTTGAGAGGAATAAATTGAGTTTTTTCTGAAGGACATTATCATCCATAGAAGCAAATGAAAATGTGAAGTAGAATTGTTGGTAACAAATAAACTAACAATATGTTAGGGGAATATGAAAAAAACAGAAATTACTGAAGAAACTTCCCATAGGTCCATGTATGCAAGAGGTTCACTGCTGGCAAAGGACTTCCTGGGGAAGAGCAGGAAAACTTTGAATGTTGAATGTCAAGATATAGAACAAAAGCATTAATAAATCATTGTGAAAATAGAATTATTGTGGAAAAGAATCATTGTGGAAACAGAAATTGCATGTGAAGAGCCAAGAACAATTCTAAGAAAGCTGAGTTGTAGATGAAAGCATTCAAGTTGTGAAAAAGAATTAGGGAAAGGAAAAACAAAGCTCTTAGAACATAGAGTAAAATTTAGATAAATATTAGTCAAGTCAGGAAAATGATCCTGCCTCTGGAATACAGAGCAGCTGTTCATCTATTCACCTGCTGAGTTCACCCCAAGAAGGAGACAATATGGAAATCTCAAGCACCTCTAGTTGCACCAGACATTGAAATAAATGCTTAGTCCTAAAGAGGAATAAGGGAATTCCATGCACCTTGGAAAAAATAGAAAGTTATTAATTATTTATATTTTTGAAATCTATATAATCAAGGTGTAGAGATGGAAAACTATGTGCTTGAATTTGAAACTGACACAATTATACTTTTTTTGAGAAACACAGAACTCCTGTGATGAGCACATATTTCACAGAATACTATCACTTTGGGTTGTCATATTTACTTTACTGGCATAAATGCATTCTTTCCACCACTTTTTAATACAATTCATACTTCCACTGCCACAACTACAACTAAGACCAGAAAACTGTGACTCTCAAGGCCTCTCCAAGTCCCAGTTTGCTATTGTTATTCTCTCAGGCACTAGAAGCAGCAGAACCTGGAAGAGGCATCTATAGATAGCAAAAAAAAAAAAAAATCAGAACACCAAATTCTAAAAGGTTCAATTAAGCTCCAGTGAAACAACATAGTGTGTAAGGCATCTATCTGCCTTACAAAGCACTGCATATGGTCCTCCAAGCAACTAAAGGAATGATCCTTGAGCACCTCTGAGTATAGCTCAAAAGCCAAAAACAAAACAAAGCAAAAAGGTTCAAACAAAATTATTCTCATTTTAAACACTAAAATTTGTAAAGAGGTAATAATCTTTTCATTGCATAAAATTTTACAGTAATAAGTTTGCAATTATAGAAAGGAACAAATTAATGACTTAAATTTCAAGTACTATATTCTCAAAGTCAGTACCTGGAATTGAACTACCACCATTAACTTTCATAGAAATAAAATCATGAAAAGACTAGGGTCAGAGAATATTTTGTAATGCTCTAAATTAAATTCATTATTGACAGATTCATGTTCAAGACCTAAGGACACTAAAATACATTTTAAATGGTACTTTTGCTATATTTTTGCCCAGATTTTTAATATATAGTTATCAGAAACAAAGATCATAGCAGGTAATTTCCAACCTAGCACTATATTGTTTTTAATATATTTCAATAACAGAAATTTACGTGTTGAATTTAACCTAATTAATTGATGTCAAGTTAAAATAAAATAGTAAGAAAAACATTTGTTGTCTAGACTCAGATTTGCTATTTCATATTCTATGTACCGTATAAAAGTGATTTTACTTCCTCTCTTTAGATCTTGCACCCAGCTGGTCTAGAGTTAAGAATCTTACTTATGTTAATCATACCACACATCAAAGAAACAATTATTCAGTATTACAGGTTCCTTCCCACAGACTCAGCAAGCCAATTACTGCCACCTATCTCACTCCCAGCTATCAAGTTGAAGACAAAAAAGGATTTCAGAGCAAAACATCCCCAAAGTTGGCCACCAACTATTCACTACCTGGAAATAATTTTAAAATAAAAATATTTCAAATGTCGGGTCTGGAGCGATAGCACAGTGGGTAGGGCATTTGCCTTGCACGTGGCCGACCCGGGTTCAAATCCCAGCATCCCATATGGTCCCCTGAGCACCGCCAGGAGTAATTCCTGAGTGCAGAGCCAGGAGTAACCCCTGTGCATCGCCAGGTGTGACCCAAAAAGCAAAAAAAAAAAAAAATTTCAAATGTCATAATTTTTGTATTTTATAGATAATAACTTAAGCAGTTTTGAAAGCTGTAATTTTTCATTTTCTCAGTACCCCATGAGAAAGCTTCATTTTTTTATTGAATCACCGTGAAATACAGTTATAAAACTTTCATGTTTGAGTTTTAGTCATACAATGATCACAATCTCTCCACCAGTGTGCACATTCTCCACCACCAATGTACCCAATATTAATTATCCCCCCTTTCCAATCTTTCTGCCTCTGTGGCAGACAACTTCCCCCATACTCTCTCTCTACTTCGGAGCATTATGTTGCAATATAGATACTGAGAGACTATCACGTTTGGTCTTTTATCTACTTTCAGCACACATCTCCCATCCTGAACAATTCCTCCAACCATCATTGACTGAGTGATATTCTCTCTATTCCAGTTGCCTTCTCCCCAACTCATTGAGACAGGAAAAAGCTTAATTTTTGTAAATAAATTTAAGTCATTTTTATTCTTCCCTATTTGAGATCAGAATGGAGTTCTCATTTAACAGTTATGTCATTTTGGACCGGAGTGATAGTACTGCAGGTATTGTGTTTGCCTGGTACACATACAATCCAGGTTCAATCTCCAGTATCCCATATAGCCCTCCTACAGCCAGGACTGATTCCTAAATCCAGAGCCAGAAGTGACCCCTAAGCATGAGTGTAGCATAAATAAATAAATAAATAAAAGTTATGTCTTCAGTCCTTTAGAAGCCTAATTATGGTTCAAATAATTAAATCTGGGAAGTACATGACTTGGTGAAAATCAAGTTTTCCACTTAAACCTAAGAATCTAATTTTGATGGTGGATTACAACTACATTCAAAATAGTAGTCATTAGTATATTAAAAACTTCGAATGTTTACAAGTCCCAGAATAAATTAGTTTAAAGAAGAATAATTAATTAAACTGCCATCATTTAATGGCAGGAAGAAAGGAAAGAATTTTTGAGGAATTGATCTTGAAATTCTTTTCTTATAGTCAGTGGATTAAAAAAATTAACTGACAACAGGGAAAATAAAATCCTGTATTGTTAGAAACAGATCTCACTGGATAAAGTAGTGATCAGTTTGATATATACTACAAGAAAGTAAATATGTTTGTTTAGTTTACCAACATAGCGTCCACTCATAATATATAACAAATGCTCACTTATTTGGAAGAGTATATAGTATTCTAGATGATCCCTCTGTTAGACTTCCAGTTGTATTTGTTTTGCAAATAGTGATATTTTAACATAAATTATCACTACTTCATGTATTTATGACATTAACAATATATTAAATATTTTAAAAACTAAAAGGATCATGATCATATCACTAAATTCAATAATGCTGAATTATATATATATACTATGGATTATCATTTTAATATAATAAATAGTTACTGCTATCATAGTTAGAATCTGTCTTCAATTATACACAACCACCAAAAGCAAGTCACATAAACTTGACAAAGCTAAGGTTAGTACACTCTTTAAATTAGTCTTCTGAGATTGAATCAAAGCAGATTGACTATGTTTGAAATGAGACATCTCGGAATAAGATCTGATCTGTCTCTCATGGACCAATGGTTAGGGAATTCCTAAATGAACCTTTGGGACAAACACTGTTAAGGACATTATCAGAAGTAAAGCTAATGAATTGTGACTCCTTTTCCCCAGGAAAGTAGTAAAAGGACCCTGAAAATAATTGTAACCCTCACACTGGGCAAAAATACCTTCCTGGCAGAAACTCAAAGAGTTATTCCAATTTAGTCATTAAGAAAATGCTTAGATCAAAAGTTATCATTGGAATTGTACTTTTGAAAACCTGGAAGAAATGGACCATGTAATGTTTGATGCCTTTAGATTTAAAAATAGAACTAAAATACTACAATAGTATACTCAGGGGAGAATTCTATAGTATAATTGAACAAGATGATCTGCTAAATCTTTATCATCCCTTATTTCTATGATTCAATTGTATGTAGTTAAGTAGATCATAAAAACAGACCCATGTGGGAACATGACCATCAGCAGCAACAAAACTAATAACACTCTGAGCTCCTTCCTTAGATGAAAGGCTCCATGTTTTCACAAAGCACTTTGCAAATATTATCTTTTTAATTTTCACAACACCCAAGGTGTGTAGGAGGAAGTATTATTATCCCATTTTGTAAATGGAGAAGTTGGGGTTCATGGAGTTTGGCTTGCTCATGGCCGCAAAACAAGCTAACAAGAAAATTCAATCTTTTGGCACTTAGAAGTGAGCTATTCAAAATTAGCTGCTCTGATGAAACACAGAGGTTGAGATAGAGTTTGCTCCCAGTATATAAAGAATAATATAAATAAGAAAAGTAACATAGGGACTGGAAAATAGTATAGTGGTTGAGGCATATCCATAGCATGAAATGGCCTAAATCTAATCTCTGGTACCACTTGATTCCCTGAGTCTCACAGGGTGTGCCTTGGAGTCCCCTGAGGACTACCCAGGTGACCCAGGTAATTCTTAGCACTAAGACCCTTGCACTGAGACACCATCCTGGTTAGCCAAGAACTGTCCATGGGACCCTGGACCTCCTGAGCTCCCAAGGTATCCCCGAATGAGTACGGAATTAAATTATAATTATTGTTAAGAAAATTAGAGCAAGATGATATGAGATTTACTACACACACACACACACACACACACACACACACACACACACACGATAAATTACTGCACTCACCCAAGTGAGACTGCAAAGAATAAAGAGAAGCAAGAATCCTGACTCTGAATTGTCTGAGATTATTCAATAAAATCCAATTTCCTGAGGCAGAAGCAATAGTACAGCAGGTAAGTGCTTGACTTGAACACTGCTGACCCCAGTTTGACCTCTAGTATCTCATATGGCCTGTCCCTATCTGCCAAGCGTCACCAGGAATGATTCCTGAGCACAGTGCCAGGAGTACATCTGGGTGTGGCCCCCAAACAAGAGAAAACAAAATCTAATTGCCTGCCTTTCCATTGTAATAAAAATCTAGCTAACTGGAATGCAACCATTTTAAATGTTTGGGATTAAACTCTGAACAAAATTCAGTGTTCTTCACACCAGTTCTGTGTGCCAGACTTAGAGCAACACCTGTACTCTCTGGACATAGAATAAAACTCCTACTTAACTATAAATAAATGAGCAAATGACTGAATTAATGTTATTTTTTAAACATCATATTTGACTCATTCAAGATTTTAAATATTTATAATAGCTAAATCAGACCTACCCCATTACTCAAAAAAAACAGAAATGGAATATCAGAAGAAAAGCATATCACATATAAAGGTAATTGTCATTTGAAGAGGCGTAATGCTTTCCAGATTTCCCTGTGAAGACGTATTTCCTAAATCAAAGAACAGTTCAGCTCATGGGCAAGAGCTTCATATACTGTTGCTCCGCTTCAGTAAATTGAAGGCACTTTATTTTTCAATTACTGTGTACAAGTTATATATACCCTTTGGGCACAAGTTATTAGGAACTAGACTCAAGAATCCATAGACATCCTACCTAAGTAATCTTGATTCAGACTATTGAGTCAGAAGCAGGGATGGGCAGAAGGAAGGTAATAACTTGACTGAGTTTTAAAAGCATCTGTGTACCAAACCAAGAGAATAAATCTTTTTGCCTCAACTTTTCACCTGGGATATGTGGAGATTCTCTATAGTTGCTGTCTGTAGTTATATTTTTGCCTTCTCTGACTTTAGGTTACAAGTCTTGTTAGATGATAATGGCTGAAATAAGAAAAAAATTGGCTAACTAGGTAAAGACAGAGAGAATAAAATTTCTAAATAATGAATATTTTTTCCTGGGAATAAAGAGTTTTTAGCTGCAAGTTCATTTTTGTTTGTTGCCCATTGAGTCTTTAGGATTAGCAAATAAGTACAAGCAAAGTCAATAGAACCAGCCTCATTTGTTGTACATAGTGAACAATCACTTGACAGACATTTCCATTCTTCTTTCATTCATAACACACAGTAATAATTCCAATAGAGCTAAGAAGCATGAGGATCTCAAGAAATCTGGTACTTTTGCTCTCCTGAACTAAGGATGCCATATTTTCAAGACAGGCATTATATTGCTCAGCATATTAACTCTTTGCCTTCAGTCTACATTGTATTTAGAGAGTTGTTGTCTTTACCAATTGTCTATAGATTAAACATTTATACTTGTAAGGTAAATATTAGTTTATCCATAGTATAATTCGTAAATGTCTAACACAAATAAACATTTATTGTATGTAGAGCAATGTACAACAAGGACTTGTAGTTTTCATGTGTTAAATGTTTTGATGTGCTACCCAGATACCGCTTGTCAATAATGAAGGGCTTTCCCCATGGTTGTAAGGAGTTCTGTGTGAAAACATTTTCATCTGTATATTCTGCTCTGGGTTTCTCTCTTGAACAAACCTCATTTAATACTCTGCCACCTTCCCAGTTGCATATCTTATACATCTAGGAACTGATAAACATCAAGAGCCCCCTTCAGCCCCTTCTAAGTCAGGACAGTAACACTAAAAATTACAGTGAAACTTTCTCTTTCATCACTAAGTCAGACATTCTATCTTCTGTCTTTACCATATCATCTATCTGATTATTCCATAAGATATTTGTATGTGATAATGTCTTTCATTTAATCAAGCCCCGCCTAACAGACAGCATCTACTGTCTATCAAGCCTCTCACTTTCATTCTTTTCATTTTAGTAACATTATTCTACAAAATATACTTGAATATTCTAAACTAATCAATCTAATGAATTTCATTGAGAATTATTCAGACCTCATTAATTGGTTCCTCAATGAGTCTTTTCATGATTCTTCTCTTGCTTTTCTTATTTGTTTTCCAAGAGTCTTACACACCATCACATATCTAACATGGAAGTTCTCACTTGTAGGCTCTATCCTGGTGTCTTTAGAAGACATGTGAATCTTACCAGTTGCTGCTTTTTCTGTCATATCCTCCCTGACAACCCTGATGCCTGGTCCAGAGAGCCTTTTTTTGAGGTCCACATACAAGCTCTTTAGTAGGCTGTCACTCTGTGTCCCCAGTTGTTTTTCAGCCACTGAAGCTGGCACATCAAGTGAGTTTGAGAAAATGAGAACAAAGAGGAGGGCAGGACTTGCCCACCATGCTAAAAAGCTTGGACTTAGCCTTAGTAGAGGTCTTCCTCCTCATTTGTATCATGGTCACTTGCATTTTAGCAGCATCACAAACAGATACATAGAGGATGAATTGGAATGTGGCAGAGATTGAGTCAAGGGAATGGCTGTGGAAATTCTGTAACGGCGAAAGAAAGAAACAGTGAAGGCCTCACCTAAGTAGGGGCTGTGTCTCTGTGTTGCCTGGAAGGAGGACCAAGTTCTCCAGACTCTACTGACTGATCTCAGGTCTGCCTGTTTGGTAAGAGGCAATTGCTAGCAGAAGAATGGCAAGCAATGAACAGAAAGGCCCATATATTTCACCCTCCCTCTCTAGGTCTCGAAAGCCACCTCTGTAGCAGTTTCATCTCTTCTTTGGTACTTCCGTGGCACGTGCACACATACTGCAGCTCTGGCTTCCGCCCAATAATCCCACCCTGGGCTCTGAGAAGCCCAGTTCCTCCCTTTGTTTCTCCAGCTCAGTGCTGATTGCGGCTTCCTGCTCCTGTGAACATCTGAGTGGCACATTGTCTCCTGTTTGGCTTCTCATCTCTTCCATCACCTGTATAACCGATTGTCTGCACAAAATACTTTTAAAAAATACTTTTAAAATATCTGAAGTGTTTTTTTTTTCCTAATTGGACTCTAACTGACAGGGGAGAGGACACGTTTGAGAAATATTTAGGCCATTAAACCATTGAGATTGTGAAGATAACCCTTGTCTCCTAACTCAAACTGTGTTTATTCTCTGTACCTTTCTGAATTGCTATTTATTGTATTACTGACAACTAAACCCCATACTTTTTTTAAAAAATTAATTGAATCACCGTGAGATAGTTACAAGCTTTCATGTTTCGGTTACAATCTCATAATGATCAAACACCCATCCCTCCACCAGTGCACATTCCCCACCACCGATATCCCGGGTATATCCCCCCTTTCCCACCCTCCCTCTGCCTCCATGGCGGACAATATTCCCCATACTCTTTCTACTTTGGGGCATTATGGCTTGCAACACAGACACTGAGAGGTCATCATAAAACCCCATACTTTATTTGAATTTTATTACCTTTTCAAGGGACTCCCAAGGAATCTGGGGTCCCCACCTGGAATTTTTCATCAACTAGGCTGGAGGTTTAATGCAAGGGCTTGAGTATGTGATGCTGATTAGGCCCGATGGTGCTGAGAATACTCAGGCCCCTGCAGCAGAGCTGGGACTCTCCACACCTTACCCAGTGATGCTAGGGGGACTCCAGGCAGTACTAGGTGATATTTGGGGACCATGTAGTGTAAGGGTCCATGAAATTAAACTCAATCAGGTGCATGCTTTGCAGGAGTCCTAACTGCTATACTATCTCCAGGTGCCTCACAATTTATTTATAGTATATTTTACCTTATCCTCTACCAGAGTTCTACCATATTGCATTTTAAAGAAAGTTTACTTTTGTATTTTTCCTAAAGAAAAAAAATACTTGCCATAGTTAGCTATATTAAAGTACTCAAACTGTATAACATATATATATATACATATATGTATATATATATAAAATACTGTTATGAACTTCAGTACCTCTCCTGGAAGATCAAGATAAATTGGTTGAGTATACTTAGAATACTAGTCAATCACACAGATTAAACCAAAGTCTATTCACTGCTATGTGGAAAATCTTAAAGCACTCAGGCTTAATTCCACTGAGCTTAATTTTCTCATCCATAAAATGAAATTAGTGATAATGTCTTGCATCATCAAAGGTATATGTGGTATATATTAAGAGAGCTACAAGCCACTCAGAGCAGTGCTGGTGCAAATACTGAACGAATTTTAGCTGTTAATTTTATTTTTCTTTAATTCCAGAGTATGTACACATACACATAACTTTTCTTGACAATCTTCATAAGGTTATGTAGGTGTTTCATATTTATCTTTACTTATAGACTGCAGATTTAGGAAGTTCATTTTTCTCTCACTCGAAGTAACTACTTATGAAATAATCACTTCATAAGTTTGCATTCTATTAAATAGGGAGAAAGCCTAGAACATAAAAAGCAAAAAGCCTAAAACGCAAGGGAACGATGGCAGTTATGTGATAGATGAATGAATAGATAGATAGACTCATGATAATAGAAGCAAACATGCAAATTTAAAGTGGTAAAAGATTTAAAGTTTGCTTTTCAGCCGTAGGTATATAATAACCTGCCCCTGCTTCATATTTAAACTCAACTTCTCATCCTATGCCACGTGACACTGGGAAAAGCATCATTTTTTTTCTGAAATTAAAATTAAAAAGTCCAGTAGGAGGACTTGCCCTTTCAAGCATTGGTAATGAAGTATGGCAGAGGGAATTCAGGATATAAGTCCCAGGTATAATTTTCTCATAAAGTTGGCATTAGTAGTGCACATGATATGAAGAAGCATTAGACTAAAATAGTTTCGATATTCAAGTTTTTTGCCAAATGTCCTGAAAACCTTAGCATGCACTGTGTATAAATGCACACTAGGGCTTTGTGAATCCCAGGCACAGATGTCTGGAAAGCCATGTATATTTCTGCCATAAGTGCAACTTTAAAGTGGTCCACTCTTATCCAGACCTCCAGACAAGGAAGCTGTTAGGCGCATTTTTTTTCTTCTTTCCTGTAAGTTGCCTTTCCCTTTGAAATATTGCAAAGCAGTTGTCCCAAAGGATGGAGGTGGAATTAGCAGCTGCAGCGTTTCTGAAGCTGTCATCTCTTTGGTATGCTGCTTCCTTTCACTCTTATGTTGGGGAAGATCCCACCCATCCTTTGCATTCCTCCTGATCATGTTGTGTCAAGGAAAGGCTAGAGGGGAAGCTATTCCGTACCCCCAGGGTGTAATCAAAAAGAAAGGTTTTAATTAGTTTCTCAGGATGTTCTCAGTTACTGCAAAGAACAGCCCTTCCCTTCTTTGGCATCACTTCGCTTCTTGCATTCTTCAAGAAACACATTTTCTGTCTTTCCCAGTACTTACCTTAGTTGCAATATTATATTTTTCTGTTAAATTAGTAGAGTCATCTCTTAAGATAAAAGAGATTGCATGAAAGCAGGCATATGCCTAATTTTGGTCTCCATTGTAAAGTGTGTATCTGTGACTAGTGCAAAATTTAAAGGTGAACTTATCATTGAAAAAGTTTACAGCTTGGTTTTCAAGCTCATATTCTCTCTTGAACACTCTGCTCCTGCTCTTTCCACTCTGGAAAAGCCCATGTTCTCTCATTAATGCATATTTCTCTTCTCTGTTTTTTTTCTACTCTGAAGAAATCTGTGCTTTCTATTGAACATGTATTCCTCTCTATCTTATTTTAATTTTTCTGATCTAATAACACAAATAGTCCTTCTAGAAATTCCATATTTCACTGATGTCAAAACTTAGAGGACATGGCTTCTGTAAAACTTTCCAAGGTCAACAGAACTAGTGTCCGAACCTGAAAAGGAGATAGTCCAATCAGCTTTAGAGACAGTGCTCTAGCCCACTATGTGGTTCTGACTCATGGGACACTGTGGAGATAGTAATTTGAAACCACAAAAAATTGTATCATAATTCTACCTAGCAAAAACAAAACGAACGGAAAGATCAATTCAGGTCTAGAAAGATGAGGATAAATTTATAGCCCATATTTGATATTTAGAAATGCTCATATGGAAACAACAACTCAGATTTTTAAAAATCAAGGATTACCTGTTCTCAATGGCCAAAAGAAATCTTGAAAAATATGTCTTAATTCCTGTAATGTCAAATACACTGTGGACATCTAGTGATTCAAAAATCAACCGTATTTTTTTCTAACATATCATTTTGACAATAGTTGCCCTATAAAAATACTAATTAACTGTCCATTCCAAGGACTTCATGGAATCTCAAGTAGCTAAAGACAATAGGCTATATCCTATAGAAATATGATTTCTATATGAAAAAGTTCTTATATTACTAAAAGGCATCCTCTTCAATAAAAATGAAGTTTTAGATATAAAAATTGTACAGAAAAATATTTCTCTTTCCTCTCAATTCCAATTGCACCATTTTTCTTGTTCTTGACATTTTATGTATTTTTTTCTCTTTCCACAAAGCTGTAAATTCCATAAAAACAGCAACTATATCTTGTCATAAAGGTCATTGTGTTGGAAAGAAATAACACTATCTTGGGGGCTGGAGTGATAGCATAGCGGGTAGGGCGCGCGGCCGACCCGGGTTCAAATCCCAGCATCCCATATGGTCCCCTGAGCACCGCCAGGAGTAATTCCTGAGTGCAGAGCCAGGAGTAACCCCTGTGCATCGCCAGGTGTGACCTAAAAACCAAAAAAAAAAAAAAAAGAAATAACACTATCTTTATTAATAAGTAGAATCATTATTTCCAAAATTTACATTCTTGGGTAAATTGTTGAACTTCCTCCAACCTTGATCTGTTCATCTATAAAATAAGGTTGCTAGTGATATGCAATACTATTAGCTAAAGTTTTCAAAGACTTTTTTAAAATTAAATCTAGAAGATTAAAACATTGCCTATTGTAGGAACTCATTAAAATTTTAGTAAACAAATAAAAATTCTTAAATCCATATGAGCAAAGATAATAATGACTGAGAAATAAGACAGGGGGAAGAAATGTATGGAAAGTAACTGATTTTCTGCAACTGGTTTGCCAGACTAGCAAGCACAGAAATCTTGAAGTGAATCATGTAGTGAAAAAGATTCATTTACACTTCAGTTAACCAAAAACTAAACAGTTTGAACACAGGAAGCATTTTAGCAGTGGGTGTTGGTTAATCTAAAAACAAAAACACTGACTGAAAGTGTTGTAAGAAGCTTTGTTGTCTTTGAATCTTTTCTCTTCCACAAACAACCTGAATCTCTATGGCTTAATTATGAATAGTATTTATATAAACTTAATATTGTATATGATAAATATTAGTCTGGCCAAAAGTTAAAGTTCAAAGTGTATTTTAAAAACAGCAAATGCAAAAATGCGTGAGGATAACTGAAAGTATTTAGTACTAAACTGTTGTCCCTTCCTGCCAAATCGTGATAGGAAATATGAGTTAAAAATAACAATGTATCATATTATAAAAACTATGGAGGCAAATAAAATGGCTAAAAGAATTGAAGGTGTCATTTTCTGATGATTTGGGCACTGATTCTGACCTAGTGTGAAACATAGGAGTCAATATTTTTGCATTATAAGCTATGGAGAATGATTTTTACCACAATGCATATAAACATTTAATCAGAAATGTAGTGTTAAATCAGTACTGGGCTACCAAAGGCAGTCAGTAGCAATTCTCTTAATGCTGGTCATTTTTATTTCCCCCACGTATTTATTTATGTTCATATTTATTGCCTTGTAGGCTTTTGTCAAATGTTGACTAAATGGCTCAGCAAATGAGTCATCACATTGAATCACCAACAAAATATTCTAAAGGGAAGAAAGGAAGGAAAACATTTATTGCTTTGGTTTTATAGTGTATGACATGAACTGCAACCCAGAACAAAGTTTTCTGCAATTAATGATCAGTCTTCTTGACACTTTTTATGAGAAGAACCAAGGAAATATGCTATACACATGAAATAAACTGAGGTGTGTCTGTAAAATAAGAGAATATATTTAGCTCAAATAATCTCTTAGAATATTAGCTACCTAAGCAAGAGAGGTAAATTAATCTGAAGGGATTGACCTTTGCTCTCAGCATTCTTTGCATGGATCCTCTTTCCTCCCCTACCCCTGACTGCACAAGCATAATGGTGATTGACTGACCATTGGCACTTATGGGTGACAAGATTTGGAAGTCTGGCATATTTACTTTGGGCTGGCACACATTATTATACCCCCAAAGATACTTAGTAATTTACAGCAGAAACAGGAAACCATGACTCTTAAGATGACATTTCACATTTTACTTTTAGTATTCTATCTAGAGTCTTAAGAATTCTTCACCCTACTCTCTTGGTCAATTTCCTTTCATTGGGAATAACAATATTAAGGCAGAAAGAGGGGCACTTTCACAAGGACAAATTGTTTACTTCTTGTCTATTAGCTGTTTCATTTCTTTCATGAGCCCTTCCTGCCACAGTCACAACTTCTTCACTAAAACACAGATTACTGGAGACTGTGCTTTGTTATGGAGAAACTAAGGAGAAACTCTGAGTTTCTCACTTTGCATATTATGTATTTACCTATTCATTGAATTTCATGAAGGAAAAAGAGGATTAGGTCATCATACATTTCTATCTTTTTCCAAAGTAATTGTTTTTAATTTATATAAAGGAACTTCAAAGATCTGTTAAAATTGTATTTCCACATAGTTGATGACTTATGATTAACAATCTCTCCAGAAATATAAAACCAAGTCCAAAAGCCAAGGTTCAGCTTAAATCCAAGCCAAGTCAACAGATGCTTGGCACTGTGAACCAAATACCACCAAGTGGAGGCTCCCCTGGAATTCATGAAGAAGGGAATTCCGAGTCAGCGTTGGAATTCAGCATCGCAAGAAATACAAGAAAATTCCAGGCAATGAGTTCAAATTTATGGAACTCATTTCTTTTGGTGGTGGTGCTGTTGGTGGTGGTGATAGAAAAAATAACTGCACTGTTGAGGTGTTGGTCATTGTACTCAGTGATATGATAAAGTACTGGGGACTAAAATTAGGACCTTATACATGCAAAGCAAGTGTCCTGCTACCAAGCACTTCACTGGACTCCTTCCACCTTTTTATTTTAAATAGCAAAGTTATTATCTCACTGTTGAATGCTACACACTGTACTTTGATTTAGCATTTTCTTAGAACTGATGATCAAGAATGGTAGGATTCTTGGGAACCAGTTGAAATAAGGATAGCTTCACAGATTTGTGATCATCCTTGTGAAGTAGGCAGAGAAATACTGTAGAAAGCAAATCACTTGCTTTGCATGCGTCCAACCCCTGTTCCATCTCTGACACCATGAATAGTTCTCCTAGTGCTACTGGAAGTGACCCTTGAGGACAGATCAGGCCCTGAGAACCACCAAATACGATACAAACCATCCCAATGCCTCCAAAGAAGGTTGTGAGCTATGCCAAATATTAGTTATGATTTTATAAAACCGTATAGTTGAAAGACAACTAGAAAGAAGGCATGAGTTCATTTCAAAAGCACAAAACTTCTCAGTCTAATTTTCAGTCTTATTGTTATTTATTTTTAAAAATTATTATTTCTTAATTTTATTTATTGAATCACCACGAGAGAAAGTTACAAAGCTTTCAGTTTAAGTCTCAGCCATACAATGCTGAAACAGCCGTCCCTTCACCAGTGCACATTTTCCACCACCAAAAACCCCAGTATACCCCCTCCTACACCCTTCCCCTACCTGTGTGGCAGATGATTTCCACCCACTTTTTCTCTACTTTGATTACATTCAATATTTTGACACCACACCCACCATTGTTATTCGAGATTTTTTCCATAACACTGAGATTTGCCAAAAAGACAACATTAGACACTTTGTTTTCTATTGCTAATTATTAATAGCATATAATGTCGCACGGCTGCAGCCTCAGCCATACGATTTTGGAATTCTTGAATTTTAATAATTAAATCTGGAGGGATTTATGCCAAAAGCCGCTGGGTTCTAAGATTTGCTTCTGAGTCTCTGGGATCATGGCCGTTTAGCAACTTGATCAGGAGCCCTCAGTCTTAATTTTAAAGGTTGATATGTTGAAATCAATGTTGTTAAGATAATGATTAATATATATGAATATATGATATATGATGATATCTTTATATAAATAATACACAGAGATATATATATATAGAGAGAGAGGGGAGAAATAAAGCCATGAGCCATATAGATATAGTAATCAATGGGCAATCCTTTTTAAGATGCTTGTTATTCTGCCAATTGACAATGAAGGTCCCAGCCCACTCTTATACTATCTTAGAATCCAGCTATACAACAACCTGAGTTAGAGTAACACAAGAGAAATTCTGCAGTAATGGAAACTGAGTTCCTTAAATACTAGTTTTGAAGAAAGACTTTCTATGCATCTATTTCAGCAAGACAACTGTAAATCAACTGCATTAACATCTTCTTTAATACTTGTCTTCATTTCCTAATTCAAACTGCATTTATTTCCTCCAAATCATTTTTAAGATCAAGTAGCCAACAATGAAGGAATGCAAATTATCTGTTCTCAGAACTTTATAGAGGAAATCTAGCAGATCAGTGCCCAGGAATCCTATCATCTCAATCAAGGAAACCCACAACACTGTCTACACTTTTTGATAATGGTGGACCAGGACTCACTTACCTTTATTTATATTCCATCCACATTTTCTGGAAAAAGCTTCCAAGATTATTTGATTTTCAAAGGGAAGAAAGTTCCTGGCAAAAAGGGAGAAATATAAATATGTAAACCTACATAATGAGATTAGCAATTTCAGATACTTATGTGAGCATGAATATAATAGGGATACAGAACTTTTGTAGTCATAAATTCAAATTTATAAATTCAGCTTATTTGCTGAGACATATAAAAAATGTGGGATCCAAAATCAGGTTTGTAAAGAACTCTATCCTCTCTCTCTCTCTCTCTCTCTCTCTCTCTCTTTTCCTATCTTCTCTTAAGCCAGTTTTCCACTTAAAAAAAGGTTTGACCTGAGCCTTGACCTTGAGATCAGACCAGAAACTATAAAGTACATTGAGGAAAATATAGGCAGAATGCTTCAAGATTTGGATCTTAAGGGCATCTTCAGTGATCTGATACCACTAGCAAAGGCAACAAAATAAAAGATAAGCAAGTGGAACTATATAAAATTAAATAGCTCCTACATGGCAAAAAAAAAAAAATAAAACATGGGCTAAAAATAAAAGACAGCTAACTAAATGGGAAAATTATTCATATTCAACACATCAGATAATGGGTTGATATCCAGGATATATAAAGTATACATAAAAATTAATTCAAAAAAATTTAAAGCTCTATCAAAAAATGGGGAGAGGAAATGGACAAATACTTACCAAAGGAAGACAATTGGATGAACAGTAAGCACATGAAAACAATGCTCAGCATCACTTATCATTAAAGAAATCCAGAACAAGACAACAATGAGGTACCATCTCATGTCAGTGACAATGGTACATATCAAAAATTGTAAGAACAATCTGTGTAGTGAAGAGGTGAAAATGAAACTCTCACCCACTGCTGTGGGAGTGTTTCAGCCCTCCTGAAAAAGAGTATGAAAAGTCTTTCATAAACTTATAATTTAAGTGCCATAATGACCCAGCAATTCTACTTTTGGCCATCTACTCCTAGGACTTAAAAACCTTAATTCAAAAGAATGGAAGTGCAAAATTATTCCTTACTACACCTAATACAATAGCTAAGATATGAAATCAACTTAGGAGTCCAAAGAAATATGAATAGATGTATATATACACAATAGAATACTATGCAGCTGCAAAGAATGATGAAATCATTCAATTTGCTGAAACCTGGCTAAAACTGGAAGATATCGTGTTGAGTGATGTACGCCAGAACAACAAAGGTGAACATAGATGATCTCATTTATTTGTGATATATAGAATAATTGGTGAGGAAATATATTGTAGTAAAGGGTGTATGCCTAGATCACCTTTGACTGCAGAGTTTAAAGTGAACAGAGAAAGAAGAAGAGAAAAGGAAGCAATAAGTGAACAGGGGTAAGGGCATCAGTTTTACTGGTGATGTGGGAGAGTGGTATAGCTCATATATCCAAAACTCAGATTCAACGGCATTGCAGACATGAGATCTAAGCTGCAACCACCACCAGAAGTTTGTAATATGCATGTCAATCTGGCAGGGGAGGGGAAGGGAGATGACAGAATATGGGAACACTGGTGGAGGGAAAGTTGACAATGGTGGTGGGATTGGTGTTGAAATATTACTCAACTATAAATAAGTTTGTCAATCACAGTTCTTTAATTAAATAGTTTTTTTTTTTTTAAAGAAAGGTTTAAGCTAGGGCTGGAGAGATAACACAGTGGATAGGGCTTTTGCCTTGTACACGTCTGACCTAGGTTCAATTCCCCAGCACCACATAAGGTTCCCCATGCCCACCGGAGTGATTCCTGAGTGCAGAGCCAGGTGTTAGACCAGGGGGCGCCAGTGTGCCCCAACTCCTCCACCAAAAGATAGAAAGGTTTGCCCTCTTCCTTTCAAGTTCTCCTTCTCTTTCCAGAAGACTGGTTCTGAAATATTTCTTCTCTCTTAGTATACAAATCAAAGATTTAAGTTTATTAGGATAAAACAAGGACTAAATATTATACTTTCTTCTTTCCTGCCTTTGCTTTTCTGCACACTGAGTAGGATATTCCCACATAAGCTTCTACATACCAGGAAGATCTTTACTCATTTCTCAAGATTAATAAACTTGTTTCTTCCTCTTTTACACCTGCTTGAAGTATCTTCTCTTCTACCCCAATAATTTATCCTTCTTGCATGTCTTCCTGCAAATTTTTTTCCACTGAGCAAATGAAACACTTAATGATGGTATCCCCCTCAGAAAATGTCCTCCATGAAAGAAGAGATTAGCCCCCATTGTCACAGAATGTAAACAGCTAATATAAATTCAGTATGGATTGTTTTAAATCTTGAATATTAGATAAGTATTTGATATTTGAGAATTCTCATCTGGTAATTTCTATCTTTGCCTTAAAATAAGGCCCCTTATATGCTAAATATCAGGAAGAACAAGAGTTTTTGAGAGTTCTGATGGGAAAGGAGAAGAATTAGTCATCGTGGATTAGAATAAACTACTAAAATGGACCAGGAACTACTAGTGAATATCACACTGAGATTTCACTAGTTTAGATTTTAGGTTTCTTCCAGTTGCCCTCGTGTTGATTAGGAACATATCATTGATGACTTTTGGGAGATATATAACTGAAACTAACTAAAATAGTGTTTTCTAATAACTGGTAAATATTTGTGCAGAATTTATAGGGAAAATAATGCTGGAAGTTTAATATTTTAGATCTAGGGAAGCAGAAGATACAAATGATTTCTCATGGATCTTGTTCTTAAATATACTTCTGAGTTATACATTTCAATTATATTTAAGAGATCACTGTATCACTTTCATCCCGTTGTTCATCGATTTGCTCAAGTGGGAGCCAGTAATGTCTCCATTCTTCCTAGCTCTGACATTTTAGCAGCCTCTCCTTACTTGTCCTTCCCAACTGCGCGACATTGGAGGTTTTTTCAAGGTCAGGGGAATGAGACCCATCATTGTTACTGTTTTTGGCATATCGAATATGCCACGGTGAGCTTGCCAGGCTCTGCCGTGTGGACAGGATACTCTCAGTAGCTTGCCTGATTCTCTGAGAGCGAGAACTAGACAAGAAGAGGTCACACGGCCACAAATATGCGACTATGCGCTTCTGGGATCTTTGTTTTATAGTCTCTGGATCTTGGCCATTGATGGGATTACACAGCGAGGGACAAGGAGGAAAACTCAACCTGCCCCCCTCCGAGGGGCCCTGGCAAAGACAGCCTGGAGCATGGGCAGGAGAGATACTTGTGATATTTATAATATTTATAATTTTGTGATAATGTATTGTGGTTTACTCAGTGATTGAATGGCTGAATGCAGTGAAAAATAGCTTTTCCTCCTGTTTCCTTTACTCTCACCTCAACTACATTCACAACACTCTGACACCAGATGTGTGGGTTTTCCTCACACCTAGCCTTTTTTGTCACATAGACTGTATCTTCATTACTAGTATATCTGGGAAATAGCATGAAGTCACACAGATTAAGTGCTCAGTTCCCCAGAAATGACCCTTCCCATCAGATGCGACTGGAGCACAATAAGTTTCAGAATTTTGACAACGTTTGTCCAACTTAGTTATGAAATAGAAATTCTCACAAACCTCTCCTTGTGTTCAAATAATTGTTGTTCATGGAACTCAAACCAAAAAAAGTAACCAATATTTACCAGTCTGTTAAAGTATACAGTTGATTTCCAAATGGAGAATAGGGTAAGCTCTGGGAGGCTCTCACAAGCATGGGAGTTTCTGTTCCCAGGGATCTGGACTGTTACCATTCCTGTGAGAGATTTATCCACCTAGAAATTCTCAAAACTGCATAAATGAGTCTTTATGTTGTCATTATCATTAACTTCATATTGAGGCTCTCTTCCATCTCAACAGAATGGGAGAGGAGTGAAAATCCAAGTCACTAATCTTGGATTATTTTTTTCTAGTGATCAGATTAATCCACAACCCATCTAAAAACCCACTCTCAGTATTATTAGTCTCATTATAAAAAGAAAATATGTTCTCAGTGCTCTAGTCACATAAGAATGTGCATCACTGTATCACTGTCATCCCGTTCCTCATCGATTTGCACCAGTAATGTCTCCATTGTGAGACTTGTTACTATTTTTGATATATTGAGTATGCCACGGGTAGCTTGTCAGGCTCTGCCATGCGGGCAGGATACTCTTGGTAGCTTGCCGGGTTCTCCAAGAGGGATGGAGGAATCGAACCTGGGTCGGCCACATGCAAGGCAAACGCCCTACCTGCTGTGCTAGAGATGAGAATTAAAGATCTTTTGTTAAGATTCCTCTACAAGGGATTGTTAAAGGTCAAATGCTAAAACAATAGATGCTCTTACTGTTCTTAGCACTTAGGTATTAGCCAGTCTGAAATTGTCTATATTGAGCTATATCTTATCTCTATCAAGGTTATCCAACTTATATATTTATCCTTCCAATGGAATTACATTTTATTCTATTTCCTTCCAAGCATTTCAATGATGATTCAGAGTTTCACACTTAACGGACACTTTAAGATTTAGTTTGTTGTGTGGGTCTTTAAACATCATTTGTGTCTGAAAAATAGCCACATTGCTTTGCCCACTTTTTCACCTGTGCTTTTGTTTCAACTAATGTAGCTCCTCTGATTTACATGAAGTTTCAAAAATTCTAACAGAGTGAATTTGTTTTCAGAAATGCAGGAGTTACTTCAACCCTATTTCCTCTTGGTTTATGAACTTACTTTAACTATAAAGAGACCATAAAAATGTATTAAATCAAAAGAATTAAAATTTTACTTTCAAAGTACTTAGGGGAAACAGATATTTTTAAATATGTTTCTTTTAAGATCTTACTTCCAGGTAGATAGGCACTAAATCAAAGTTGGAGTACTAATGGTTGTTTTCAGTTAGGGATTCATGGTGACGGCATAGTTCCTCACTGACAGACTGGACCCAATTACTAGTTTTTGAAAGAGTGTACAAATCAAACTTCAAGTAGAATCTCCTGTTATAGTTCCCCAAAATTAGAGCCTCTAAGAAGATAAAAACCTTTTGTGGACAAACAGACATGACTCTTTGGTAAGCCTGAGCAAAAATGGATGCTCTTTCTTATTTTTGAACAATAACAGGAAATTACTCAGAAAATCTTAAAAAGCATATTATTAATCTAAAGATGTAGAATTCTGAAGTTTTACTAAGAGATGAAGTTGAACCTTGCTTACTATATAATACATGCTTTTTTAGATAATAAAAAAGCTGCAAATAGATGCAGAACTGATATCAGCATTCATCTTTTGCAAGTATAGAAAAAAATGAAGATGTGTAATTGAACTAATAGTACTCATTTAACAAGGCATTGTAAGTTTGGTGATATGGGGGATCCAAATCTTGTTAAGTGTTTTATCAGCTCCCTAATACAATAGTTAAAATGAAATTCCAATGAAGCAAATATTCTTATTCATTAAAAGCAGTACTAAGCTATGAATAAAGATGGATCCTCCAGATTATTTCAGAGGTCAATATAAAAGCCTAGAAATATACCATAGAACACTATTTTTCAGTTATCTTTAAATAAGAACTTGGAGGGGCTAGTGATTCTCTTTATATTGACTGTTTTGATAATGCAGAAATTAAGTCTTTAATGTGAGGTTGTAAAGGTACAATTAGTTTCAAATAATTGAGAGATTGTTTGTTAACCTATTACTGATGAACGTAATACTAAAAGATTTTCTCTGTCATAGAGAAGTCAACAAATTATAAGAGGCCAAGTAATTATTTGAGACACTCCTCTGGCGTCACAGGAGTAAAGGTTAACGTGCATGCTTTGATATTAACCCCTTTCATTTTTTTTGAAATATTGAGTATTAAATGCCATTGGTGTATTTATTAAGGCATCACACATATAGGGTAAGTCATCAAGTTTATGAGTCACAGGACAAACAGAATTAATCCAAGGGAGAGTGGAGAAGAAACTATTAGAGAGATGAAACAAGGGCTAAGTGTTAAAGAGAACAATATTCATGGTTCCACCAGCTTCAATCTCTTACAGAATTGCTTAACTCTCCATAGTTTCCTTTCCATATCAATAAACGGAAGGGGACATACCTACTGGAAGAGTAGTTATGTGAGAAGTAGTTATGTGAGATTAATAGTATAAATGATGTCTCTAGCCTGGTATAAGTGTAGGCATTTACCCATTTGAAAAGGGATGCTACTGATAAGGCATAACACTTGAAGTGTAGGTCTAAATATCTGTATTTGTTCCAGAGGATGGAAATAGTTACAAAATAAACTATTTCCATAATGGTTTTCAACTTTTAAGGATGAAACCTTGTTACAATTTTGTAAAACATACTAATATTATTAGCAAGCTATATCTAACTGGCAATTTCAGGGAGGTAGAATTGGCAAAAAAGGTCTTGGTATTTATGTAACATCTTCCCCAGTTTTTTTGTTACTATTAAATTCTTCATAGTTTTTCTTTGTGTTTGTGTGTGTTTGTATTCACCAGTGTTAACTTGATATCAAATGGAGGAGTATAACCAATAGAACTGTTGCTTTCCTTGTGTTGTCATCTCCAAGTAGACACACACAACATACAGCTCCCTCAGAGACTCACAAAATAAGACAAAGTCCCACAGAGACTCACAATAAAAGACAAAGACACACAGTACAGAAAGGAACAGGTTTCTGAGATTGTTTAAGCCCAGCAAAGTATCTAATTTAAAATTTAATGGGTCAGTAAGATTTCTAAATAATTCCCATCAAAATATTAACCATATTTGATTTTAAAATATACTGATAATTTCTTAAAAATGACAAGTTTTCAGGATCCTGCGATACTTTTGTGCTACTTCATAAACAGATGAACCATAGATTACATCATTCATTAAATTTAAATTCATAATGTTTTAAGCAATCAGGATAGTCTGAGTGAGAATGGTTTGTTTAAACCTTGATTCTTAGCAACTTTTTCTAACAAAAATAGAATGCATACTTGTATTCCATAAGTTGATAGTGTTCAGAATATTATAAAGAAGGGGAAAACCAATCCTGTGTTTTATCTATGACCTAAGATAGAAAACCTATTATGGAAATAAACAAGACAGAATACACTCCTTATATAGGGAGTGGAGTCAGTGGAATGAGGTGGAGATGATAGCAACTGAATGAGCAATACTGTCAACAAAATGACTCTGGAGCAAATCATGTAGACCAGGCAGCAGCCTGATGATTGGAAAGCACCACCTTGAACCACCAAATTTTCATATTTCCATCATGAGAGAGAATCATAATATGAAGACCAAATTTTAAAAAGCTATCAACAAGCTGGAAAAAGAATTTAGTCAAGTGTCATATATTTTATCTGATCCATGATTTTACAGATCTCTAATGAAAATTCCATCCCTGCATTAAATCATCATTGCATGTACCAACATAGGAGTGCACGTATGTATATGTTCTGGAGAAAGCACTAATCTATTGATATTTGTTATTCACTAATGACAGGAAACATCCTTCATTAAATCTTGTTCTCCATTGTTCAGTAATGATTTCAGCCAATGAAGTGATTATATGCCAAAACTTTGTACATCCTGTCTTTCCCAATGCTCATTACACAGCTAACTCTCTAAAATTACAAGGGGGAATTTATTCAACCTTCCTTAATTTTTAAGTTATGTTGCATAATCTAGTGCTGACGGTAGATATAAGACTAGCAACTGAGAATTGCTTTACAGACCAAGCAGAAGCTAGAGGCCAAAATCAACATGCTGGGAGAAATAAATGAGATAATGTCTGTGAAACTGCTTATGAACTGGAGCATACTAGCAACTGTTCTGATGATACAGTTGGTGAAACTTCATAGATGTAAATTCTTGCATCCATGTTACAATGGAGCCATTGTATGAGTGGCAGATGAAAGAGGCCTCGCTGGAGAGTGTTCCAAAAGAAACCAGGAGACTGACTAGGCTGTTGGAAAGACTTAGGTAACCTGCACTTATTGGTATGTAGATTGCATCTGGCTCTGGTGTTTACTTCTGAGGGCCAAATTTTAAGAGCTTATGGACAAAGTAAACTCTGTGCCTCTCACAGAAGAGTAACCAAGTTAATGAAAGGTTGAAAACTCACATGAGGAAGGGTTGAAAGAAATCCCATATGTTCTTCAGCATATGAAGAGAACATAAAGGAAAGTATGAGAAAACAAGATAAGATTAGATAAATGTTAATAAAAGTTCATAAGAAATGAGCTCTGAATAAGAAAAAAAGTGAACATTTAATCATGAAAACTGAAAATTTTTAATTGTGTGCCCCTTTCTTTTTAACTTTCCTATACTAATTGTTTTAGGGAAGTCTGAATAGTTTATACTGTCATGAAAAATCCTTTCTCAGCATAATCGTTATATTCTATAATATACACCCTCCCCTCCTCCTGGCAGTGCCTGATTGGAAGAAATGAATATTTGACACAAAGATTCCAGTGAATGAGGTGGTTGAGTCTGAGACACACACCTTATATGATTCCTCGACTTTGGATAATGGTTAATAAAGCCAATCAGATCCACTTTTTTTTGAAAGTTTTATTTGTATAGGTATAAGAAGTATCTGTAAACCAACAGAATGAGAAATAAAAGCAGATAGAGAATAAGAGGAATTTGTATGGTAAGAAAATCAAGGTCTAGTCAATAGTGAAAATCCCTGAGCAAACAGTTAACAGGAATTTGAATTATGTATGCAAATTACAAGACAGTGGTCACTAAAGCAGGGTTGTGTCCTGACTAATATTCAATTTCAATGAGAAAGCATGACTGCCATTGGCTGTGGCTTACATGGTTCAGCATATTATATTTTTCCTCTTCCTATCCCATGATTTCTTATAGTTGGTTTCCAATTCACAAGATATATAACCATGGTTCACAGCCACCTTTATTACTTAAGTTTTAAGCTATTATACTATATAAATATAAGTGATGAGAATAAAAGAAGCCCTCAGAGACAAGAAGCTCAGCAGTAGACCTTATGTCTTACATGATCATCCCTAGAGAATCATCAAAAACCCTTCCCTATATATCACTGTCATCCTGTTGTTTGTCAGTTTACTCGAGCAGGCACCAGTAACGTCTATATTAACTCAGCCCTGAGAGTTTAGCAGCCTCTCCTTACTCATATTTCCAAATGATTGGAGGCTCTTTCAGGGTCAGGGGAATGAGACCTATCATTACTATAACACAAGCTCCCAGAAAAGAGCAATGCAGAGTCTCTTGATCCCCATACCTGACTGTCTTAACTGGGGCCCCTTGGAGGGGACAGGTTGCCTTTCCCTCCCACCCCCAAGCAGAGCCTTGACAGTTGAAGACCTCCGAAACCCAGCCACAGCCATGCTCAAGGCCACTCTCCACATGTTCGGACAAGCCTCATGCATGAAGGGACTGGCAGAGGAACCCAGGTGTGCCAGACCCGGGGCTGAGATCTCCAAGCCTGCTCAGCTTGGGACTGGGCTTTCTCCACCCAGACCCCCCATTTTCCAGTAGCTTGACAGCCACACCCACAAACTGCCCCCAGCGCCCTGTAATCCCACCAACAGCCAACATCCAGATACTATAACACCAAGCTCCCGGAAGTGTTATAACACAAAGCGGCCGAGAGACATGTAATAATCTTGTTCTCCCTCTTGGAGAACCTGACAAGCTACCAAGAGTCTATTGCCTGAATGGCAGAGTCTTGCAAGCTCCCCATGGAGTATTCATATCCCAAATACAGTAAAAGATACATACATACCTCTCGGAGAGCCCGGCAAGCTGCCGAAAGTATCCCGCTCGCATGGCAGAACCTGGCAAGCTACCCATGACGTATTCGATATGCCAAAAACAGTAACAGCTCTATATATAAAAACAATCAATATTTGGTATATATATCCTTATGGGCTTTATTAATGTATGTGTACACAGACACATATGATTTTTTTTTACTTTGAAATGCATATTTGAAAAATTGTGTTGCTGGGTTCAAGCCATAGTACAGTGCTTGCATGTGACCAACTCTGGTTCGATATCTAACATCCCATATGGGCCCCTGAGTACTTCCAGGAGTAATTTCTGAGTGCAGAGCCAGTAGCAATCCCTGAGCATCATCAGGTGTGGTGCACAAACTGAAAAAAAAAATTAATCACATTTCTTCACACTTTTGAATTACAATATATTTTTAAAGGCATTAAGTTGTTTCTAATTTTTTTCTATTATAAGAAGCATGCATTGAATATTCTCACAGATAAAGTGTACTTGACAGGATTTTAAGATAATATCCTATCCTTTCAAAAGATAAGTGCCTAAATATATTTTAAATATAATCAGTGAAACTTCTTTGTGTTTATATGTTTGTTCAGACAATCTATTGGAAGTACTGACTTGAGTCTTGGTATAAAAATGTTTCATTTTCACTCCTGATAATTTCAAACCTTCAGTAATCTGAAGTGTAATCTGAGTGTAATTCGAATTAAATTCAAGCTAAATTCAGGTTAGATTGCATAAGAACAGTTAGTTTGTAGAAAAATAATCCTGGAAGAATACAGAATTCAGAATCTGACTAACACAACTATACTATCACTATAGTTATGAACAGTAATGGAAATATATGTCCAGCATCAAATATATTTCATAGTATGCAATAAAATATATTGATTAAAATAATATATTACTTAAAATGTGGAGACTTGTTTACATGTAATGGTTTTAATATTTACAAATAAAAATCTCTCTAGTGAAAATTAGACAATTTTAAAACCCCAAAAGAAAATATACAAATAAAATGGAAAATTAAATAAATATAAAAAAACAAAGTTCTCTAGTGCATAAAATGAGATGAAATGTATTAATATTGAATTACATTCAAGTAATTGTACAGCTGACTAAGTGAATTTTAAAACTAATAACAAGATTATTTATTAAGAGACAAACAAGGGTTGTTCTCTCAGATCTTTCAAGAAATGGTGAATATAAAAAAATAGGACTTATGCCTCAGAGATGCAAAAAAGTATATTACAAATGACATCTGCACTTTTGTTTTCATTGCAGCACTGTTTACAACAGCCAGAATCTAGAAAAAAAAATCCGTGTCCAAGAACAGATGACTGGCTAAAGAAACTTTGGTATATCTACACAATGGAATACTATTCAGCTGTTAGAGAAGATGAAGTCATGAAATTTGCATATAGGTGGATCAACATGGAAAGTATCATGTCAAGTGAAATGAGTCAGAAAGAGAGGGACAGACATAGAAAGATTGCACTCATCTGTGGAATATAAAATAACAGAATAGGAGACTAACACCCAAGAATAGTAAAGTTCTAGGAGGATTACTCCACAGCTTAGAAACCAGCCTCCTTTGATGGGGGAAAAGACAGCTCAGATAGAGAAGGGACCACTATTGTAGGGTGCTAGGAAGTCCCGCTCAGGATGGGAGATGCGGGCTGAAAGTACACTATAGACCAAAGATGATGGCCATTTAATACCTCTGTTGCAAACCACAACACTCAAAAGGAGAGAGAGAGAGAGAGAGAGAGAGAGAGAGAGAGAGAGAGAGAGAGAGTAAAAGGGAATGTCCTGCCACAGAGGCAGGATGGGGTGGAGGGCAAAGGGTGGAGGTGAAGGGAGGGATGCAGGGACCATTGGTGGTGGAGGATGGGCACTGGTGGAGGGATGGGTACTCGACCATTGTATGACTGAAATGCAAGCACAAAAGTTTGTAAGTCTGTAACTGTACCTCACTGTGATTCACTAATAAAAAACTTTTAAAAAATAGGACTACCATTTGATCTATTAAATCAACTCTTCTATGTGTCTATTCCAAGAACATAAAAACATCTGTTTTCTTTTTTTTATTGAATCACTGTGAGATACAGTTACAATCTTTCATGTTTGAGTTTCAATCATGCTATGATCAAACACCCATCCCTCCACCAGTACACATTCTCCACCACCAATGTCCCCAGTATACCCTCCCCTTTTCCAAATCTCCTCACCCCCAGTTACATGACAATTTTCCTCAAACTCTCTCTCTACTTTTGGGCATTAGAATTAGCAATACAGATACTGAGAGATTATCATATTTGGTTCTTTATCTACTTTCAGCACACATCTCCCATATCGAACGATTCCTCCAACCATCATTGTCTTAGTGATCCCTTCTCTAGTCCAGCTGCCTTCACCCCCAGCTCATGAGACAAGCTTCCAACTATGGAACAATATTCCTGGCCACTGTGTCCACTGTCTTTGGGTCCCAGTCTCATATTATATTATTTTATATTCCACAAATGAGTGCAGTCCTTCTATATCTGTCCCTCTCTGACTCATTTCACTTTGCATGATACTCTCCATGTCCAATGGCTTATAAGCAAATTCCATGACTTTCTCTCTCCTAACTGTTGCATAGTATACCATTGTGGAGATGTACCAAAGTTTCTTTAATCAGTGGTATGTTCTAAGGGCACTTGAGTTGTTTACAGATTCTGGCTATTGTGAACAGTGCTGCAATGAACATATAGGTACAAATGTCATTTCTACTGTGCTTTTTTGCACCCTTGGGATATATTCCCAAAAATGGTATTGTGGGATCATATGGAAGCTCAATTTCTAGTTTTTGAAGGACTGTTCATATTATTTTATAGGCTGGACCAGTTTGCATTCCTACCAACAGTGAAGGAGTGTCCCTTTTTCCCCACATCCACACCAGCACTGGTTGCTTTTATTCTTTTGAATGAGTGCCAGTCTCTGTGGTGTGAGATGATATCTCATTGTTCTTTTGATTTGCATCTCCCTGATGACCAGTGATGTGGAGCATTTTTTCATGTGCCTTTTGCCATTTGTATTTCTTTTTTAAACAGCACTGACCATGGATGTGGAAGCAAACATAAATAAATGGGACTATCAAACTAAGAAGCTTCTGCACTTCAAAAGAAACAGTGACCAAAATACAAAAAGAGCCCACTGAATCAGAAAGAATATTTACCCAATACTCATCCTATAAGGGATTAATATCAAGGATATACAAGACACTAGTAGAATTGTATAAGAAAAGAACCTCCAACCCCATCAAAAAATGGGGAGAAGAAATCAATTTCTAGTTTTTGAAGGAATGTCCATATTTTTTCCAGAAAGGCTGGATTGGTCAGCATTTCCACCAACAGCAAAAGAGAGTCCCTTTTCCCCCATATCTACACCAGCACTGGCTGTTTGTGTTCTTTTGAATGTGTGTCTCTGCTGAATGCTTGAATGCTATCTTGTTTTGATTTGTGTGTCTCCCTGATGATTAGGGATGTAGAGCATTTTTTCATGTGCCTTTTGGCCATTTGTATTTCTTTTTTGAGGAAACCTCTTTTCATTTTTCTTTTCATTTTTTTTGATGTATTTGGAGATTTTTTTCTTGTACAATTCTATTATATCTTGTGTATATCCTGGATATTAATCCCTTATCAGATGGGTATTGGGTAAATATTCTTTCCGATTCCATGGACTCACTCTGTATTTTGGTCACTGTTTCTTTTGAGGTGCAAAAGCTTCTAAGTTTGCTGTAGTCCCATTTGTTTGTGTTTGTTTCCACTTGCTTGATCATTGGTGTTTCATCCTTAAAGATGCTTTTAGCTTCAGTGTTATGGAGGGTTCTGCCTACATTTTTCTTCACGCACCTTATGAATTCAGGTCTGGTACTGAGGTCTTTAATGCACTTTGATCTGACTTTTGTGCCTGGTGTTAGACTGAGGTAAGAGTTTATTTTTTAGCAGATAGCTATCCAGTCTTCCCAGCACCACTTGTTGAAGAGGATTTCCTTATTTCACTTCACATTTCTTGCTTCTTTGTCAAAGATAAAGTGATCATATATTTGAGAGTCTATGACAGAATATTCAACTCTGTTGCATTGGTTTGCAGGTCTGTTTCTTCTAGTCCAAAACCATGCTGTTTTAATTACTACTGCTTTGTAGTACATTTTGAAGTTAGGGAAGATGATGCCACCTATCTTCTTTTTCCTAAGGATTATAACTGTTCGTGGGGGGTTATTGTTTCATATTAATTTCAGGAGTGTTTTGTCTATTTCTTTGAAAAATGTCATGGGTATCCTGATAGGGACCACATTAAATATGTATAGTGCTTTGGGGAGTATTGCCATTTTAATAATATTAATCCTCCCTATCCATGAGCAGGGGATGTGTCTTCATTTTCTAGTGTCCTATTTTATTTCTTGAAGTAGTGTTTTGTAATGTTCCTTGTATAGGTCCTTCACCTCTTTAGTTAAGCTGATTCCAGGGTACTTGATTTTATGAGGTACTATTGTGAACAGAATTGAAAAACACCTGTTTTAAAGACACATATACACTTATGTTCTTGCACTAGTTACAATAGCAAAAAGTGTTGTCACACTGGTCCCTTCTCTATCCTAACTAGTACTGACATTTTTGTGGTAAGTTTTGTACGGTAATATTGTTCACCTAAAGCATATAAATGTTTATACACTTGTTAAAAAAAGAAAAATTAAACGAAGCCATTAAGAAAAAGGAGTACAGGTGATATTCATATATTACATCATGTGAAAGATAATAGTAGTGAAAAATGAGCAATAGTGAATGTTTTAGATTTAAAAGAAGAGAACACGGAACCAACTGTTTGGAAGACTAAATAAGATATGGAGGTTGTGGATATAGCTCGGTGGTAAGGCACATTACTCACATGTATAAAGGCCTACGTTAGATCCCTGTTATCACAGAATAAAAACATAAAACAACAACAACAAAACTCATTCTAACTCTCCACTTATTCTTCCTGGTAAATTAATTAGTTAATTTAAGAAAAAGAGAAAATAAAAGTACAATACCTAAAAAATACAATTCAAAAGAAAATTTTTGATTATGCGTTACAGTTCATATAAGTAAGAGTGCTTAGTCTATATATTTCTTAGAATCTAAATAGTTAAATTTTATTTTATAGGTTTATCCTCCTTCCAAAAAAAAGACAAAATATATGAAGCATTGATTCTCCAACTCCTGGATACCAGGCAGCACAAATCCCCAAGAAATGGAAAATAAGCAAGCTGAGATTAACTTAATAACTTGAGAGTTTCTATGATATATATAGAACAATGGTAGTAGCATTTATATTGAAGAGATAATGCAGAGTCCAGGAAAGTCAATTTGGCTAGAGTCATAAAACTGCAGACCAGAAAATAGCAGCCTACAGAGAAACCTCCAGAGAGCTGCAAAGAGCGCCACTTGTATTTTCTGCATAGTAATGATAAGCACATTTGGAGAAAGTAGCAGTCTGTAGCACTGTCCTAGCACTGTTGTCCAGTTGTTCATCGATTTGCTCAAGCAGGCACCAGTAACGTCTCCATTGTGAGACTTGTTTTGTACTGTTTTTGGCATATTGAATATACCACAAGTAGTTTGCCAGGCTCTGCTGTACGGGCGGGATACTCTCAGTAGCTTGCTGGCCTCTTGGAGAGGGATGAATCTCTGAGAGAAAGGAATTGAAGCTGGGTCGGCCGCGTGCAAGGCAAATGCCTTACCCACTGTGCTATCGCTCCAGCCCAGTAATCATCCAAAAGATTATAAGGAACAATACTTGCTATTCAACAGTGTTGGGAGAAATGATTTCTCCCTAGGCCAGACTTAGAGTATTTATAAGGCCTTGTGACAACAATGGGTATAATTAGTCATAACAATGTACAGTTATATAATTAAACAGACTCATAGTTGCATCTAACAAACCTTAACTTAGGCCCCAAATTCAACATATCCTAAACATTGAAATTTTTCTGTGGTTTCTAATAATATTGTTCGCTTTAATTTATGGACAGATATACTTTCCTATATTTAGACCTATTTAATTTTCTCTTCAAGATATTTTACAGTTTTTAGTAGTGTAGGTCTTGTTAATTTTTTGCCTAATTCATCTCTATTTCTTCTTTTTTTTCTTTCTCTTCCTTTCCTGCTGTACTCTGTACTATTGCTACAGTCTCCTGATTTATTTCTAAGTATTTTGTGTTTTTAATGTGGCTGTCGATGGTACTGTTTTTAATTTAAATATATTGTTATCTATTGCTAGAAAAGAGAAATATAATTGAAATTTACATTGATATTTTAATCCTTCAATCTTCCTAAATTCACTTAGTTCTAGTAGCTTTTGTCTTATGACTATGAGGCAGTAAAAAAATCCATTAGGTATAGCACTAAAATCAAACTCTATATACAAAAATATAAATAATTTGAACTTTATAAAAATTAAAAGCATCATTCTTCAAAGATTCTAAGAAGAGATTGAAAATATAAGTCATAGACTAAAATACAGAGCTATGATAAAGGATCTGCATCAATAAAAACCTCTGTACAATCTGGTTATAAATATGATTTCTGGAATTAAGCTTCCTAAGCAGCATTTTTATTAGCTGCTATTAAAATCTCTACAAGTATCTAATCTTCAAATACATGAATTTTCTTATCTATAAATAGGAATTTTATTATACTTACTTCAAAAGAATCACCATTGAAAGGAATAAGTACATTAATTAATGTCATATTCATAGAGTAATAGCTAACACAAGGTTAGTGCTCAGTGTGAGAGAAATCTAAGTTTGTTTATCTCTAAATATTGGAAAGACTAGAAGTATAACCCTTTCTGCTTTTTTGGTGTGCTTTAAACTATTGGCCTAAGAATTCATTTGTCTCAAAATCAAATGTAAAAATTATAATAGTCATATATAATCACAATGATACACAGTAAGTGATACATAACTCAGAAATAAAGTCTGCACAAAAGAAACACTATTTTGTTTTACTGGAGTAATAGAAAAATGGGGTCAAGAATTCTATTTTCTACTAAGTGCTGTTTTTCTGAGTGGCTAAGGAAGCATAAAAAGCAATCCTAGTAAAAAGGATATTCAACATCTATCTCCGAATGAAACTTAACCTAAGGCATAAGACATAAAATCTTTGTTACAGATGACAGATATATCAGGAAATAATGGACACAAAAACAAAATGGGGCTTGATGAATTTTAATTTTCCTAAGAAATAATCCAAAGACATTGTTATTTGTGTCAAACAACAACAACAAAACATTACAAGTAAAATGTTGAACGAGGTACTTTTTAAACAAATGACTTGACTTTTAAAATTGACTTTCTATTAACAAAAGGAATTGTGGATTTTTCCATGGCTTCTGTGGTTCTTTATTTTACAAGTGATGCATAGATTCAGAATGCTCAGATTTCTCGAGCAGTGAAGCCATGGGAAGTGATCTGTTCTCTGTGTCCTCAGTTCACCTCACCTTCCACCTCCAGAAGTCTTTCCAGTTGAGCAACAACACTGTATCTCAGGCAGGGTTATCACTAAGGTTGGTCTCTACAGTTGTCTCTTAGTGTGTAATTGCACTCACACATTATTTTTGAAGAGTAATAGGAATCTGAATATAGAAAGAGAAGTTATAATGGCAGTAGCAGAAGTTTTTGTAATTTATTCAGTTAATTTCAAAGGAAATACTAGATACCTTATAGAAAGATGCATTTCCAAAAGCAAAATCATGTCAATTTGACTCTGAAATTTTAGCATGAGATATTGTGGTTCAAACAGTAAGGCAATTCTTAAAATTTTTCCCTAGACTGTTTTTTACAAATCTCTTTTGTTTGTTTTTATTCTCCCTCTGTCTCTGTCTCTCTGTCTTTGTCTCTATCTCTATCTCTCTTGAGCGCTTGCTCTCTCTCCACACACACACACAGATAGGTAAATAAGTGGTATATTTATCTGCTTCATATCTTACTATTGTGTATAGTGTTGCAGTGAAGATAGTAATGCAAATAACTTTTCTGATAAGAGTTTTAGGACCCTTACAGTAGGTATCAAGAATTGGAATTTTTGGATCATATTTGGAAATTCAATTCTTTTTATGATAAATATCAATATTATTTTCTTAATGTTGAATCTGTTGACAAGCCTTCCAGCAATGAATCAAAGCTTCTTCTTCCCTACATCCATGTCAATGCTTGGGTTTTTTTTTTTTTTTTGATATGTGTCAATCTCACTGATGAGGTAACATCTCATTGGTTTTATTTGTATTTTCCCGATGACAAGGAATGTGAAGCATTTTTTCATATACATATTAGCCATTTTCATGTCTTCATTGATGATGTGCCCATTCATATCTTCTCCTCATTCTTGATAAGATTGATAGGATTTTTAAAATTAAGTTTTACAATTGCCCTGTATATCTTGGCTATTAACCCTTTGTCAGATGAGTGTTGGTCAAATATTTTCTCCCAGTCTATTGGATATCAATCCAATTCAATCCTAGACATGATTTCTTTTGGAGTGCAGAAACTTCTTATTTTGATGTAGTTTCATTTAATAATCTTTGCTTCCGTTGACTTAGACAATGCATTGAATCATTGAAGATGCCTCTAGAAGCAATATCATTAATGGTTCTGCCTATTTTCCTCAATACTTTTATTTTCCTCAATAGATTTATGGGTTCCTCTGATCTTGAGGTCTTTAATGAATTTTGAATTGACTTTTGTGTATGGTATGTGATAAAGGTCTGAGTTCGGTTTTTTAACATTCACTGACCAGTTTTTCCAACACCATTTGTTGGAAAGTCTTTTCTTGATCCATTTCATACTCTTTTCTACTTTTCTTAAAAATAGGATTATGAGTTAAAATATGTCCCTTCAGAGAAATGGAAACATTTTCAGGGGAAGAGAACTCATGAATCCTGTTTACCTTGGAAAACAGACATTTCAATTTTCAAACAAATGCAAAGTAGCTGTAGTTTTCTTTGGAACTATTTCATACTGCTCTCTTTAAAATATTTGTGACAGTTTGGAAACAGGGATGGTAACCTTTATAACTCGGATATGAAAAAGAAGTGTCCTCCTTCAGTGTATATAAAATGTCTAGATGCAGAAGGATGACCTCAGTCAAAACAGCAGCCTGATTCTACTTGGAATTTTTCTGCAGCAGTAACTGTTCTTAGGGTAACACAAAATTCTCAACAAGACTAGCAGTGTGAAAATCAAGCGATATCAATCAAGCTAGCAGTATGAATACCTTGCCAATATCTGGCAAGCTCTGAATAACTCAACTCATTTTAGACTTCAGCATACCAAATGCTTCTCATTTATATATCAAATCAACAAATACTTATAAAGCACTTAGTAAATGCCAGTATTATTTAATATAACAGTGAGAAACACACTGACAACTCTCATGAAATTTGTGATCCATGGCCATGATTTCTATAAGGGATCTGTATTCTTTCTGATTGGTTTATTTATTCTTGAGGATTTTAAAAAGAAAGCCCATTGAAATAAAAAATAGAGTGCAAAGTTTATCCCTTCTATCCCAAGAGAATGTTAATGGACCTTCAAGGATTTTGCAGGGCCAGGAAGATGGTACAAAATGTAAGACACTTGCCTTGCACCGGGTTGATCTGAGACTTGGTTCCTGGCATCACATATGGTCCCCTAAACCTGTCACGGTAATCCTTGAGTTAAGAGCCAGAAATAAGTCCTAAGTAAATCCTTGTATGGCACAAAACAAACAAACAAAATGACTATATATTTGCCTGTAAGTTAGTGCCTGCAGGATTTCTCCACTATTTTCTTTCATCAGCACGCACAAAACCCCTATCTAGCTCTGCCGCCTGCCTCCTCTCACCCAGCCTTCTCTCATTTGGTATGAGGACTGAAGTCAGCATCATAGTGTCTCTGGTATTTCAAATTGGCAGAGATGGACAAGGAAACCACCACAGTTTCCACAGTTGCATGACTACTGCAGATGACATGACTCATTCGCCTCAGAACGCATTGCCAACTATGAGGTCAACTTCGGAGTGGGCAATAGCAGTCAGCTAGAGAACCAAACTGTGGGAGTGGGGGATGAATTCTTCAACATTTAGAATGAATCATTCTAGTGTAACATGGAAAAAGAGAAGTGTAGCAAGAGACAATATATTTTGCTTCGATCATAAATTCATAGACAGAGCCAATATATATATATAGTCTAGGCAAGCTCATATTAACATTAGGGGCTTGAATAAAAAGAAAAACATATACTTTATGACTTTAAGTTATACTATAAATAATACTATAAATTATACTGTAAATACCAGAGGAATAAAAATGGTGTGGTACTGAAATAAAGATGCTCTCAGACCAATGAAACATAACTGAGATCCCAGAGATAACCTTTCAAATTTCTGGGAAGGTAATCTATGACAAAAGAACTGGGTGCATGAAGTGCAGCAATACTAGTCTCCTCAACAAATAGCACTGAGAAAAACTGAAATGCTACATGCAAAAAAATAAAACTTGAACTGCATCTCACACCATTTACATAAGTTAATTCAAAGTCTATTAAAAGCCTTGAGATTAGTATAGAATTTATAAAATTTATCAAAGAAACTATAAGTAACACTCTCCAAGATTTGGACCTTAGGTATGTCTTCAGTAATTTCACTCCCTGGCAAAGATAACAAAAGATAAAAATAATTATACAGAACTACATCAAATAAAAAAAGTTTGTAAGTAGCAAAAGAAATTCGAGTTAAAATAAAGAGAATATTTGCACAGAATTGATTAAAGAACTAGAATCTAAAATATATAAAATGTAAATGTCAACAATCACATCAAGAAAGGGGATATATGTGTAGACAAGTCTCAAAAAAAGACATATGGAGGCCAATAGATATATGAAAAAAGTGTTCACTATTATTTGTAATAAGGAAAATCAAAGCACCAAAAGAAATCATCTTGTTACATTGAAAATTTCACATATCCAAAAGATAGTAAAAAACCAGTGCTGGTAGGTATGTTTTGAAAAAGGAACCCTCATTCACTGTTGGTAAGCATATCACCTGGTTCATTCTCTATGAAATGTAGTATGGAGTTTTCTTAACAAAGTAAAAATATAGCTGTCCTGCGATCCAGTGATTCCACTTCCTGGCATTTACCTTCAGAACACAACATTTATTTGAAACGGTATATGCACACCTAAGTTAATTTCTGCGGGGGAAGTTTATGATTTCATAGAAATTTTAGTCGATTTTGTTCTAAGTCCTCAAAGAATGTTATTGTTAAGTTGATGGGGATTGTTTTGATGTTCAGGGTAGGATGGGGTAATTTTAACAATGTTAATTCTTCAAATCCATGTACATGGAATATTTTACCATTTCCTGATATCCTCTTCTAGTTCTTCTTCTTTTTTTTTTTTTTTTTTTTTTGCTTTTTGGGTCACACCTGGCGGTGCACAAGGGTTACTCCTGGCTCTGCACTCAGGAATTGCCCCTGGCGGTGCTCAGGGGACCATATGGGATGTTGGGAATCGAACCCAGTTTGGCCGCATGCAAGGCAAAAGCCCTACCCGCTGTGCTATCGCTCCAGCCCCCTTCTATTTCTTTTAATAGTGACTTATAGGTTTTTTACGTGTCGATCTTTCACATCCTTTGTTGAGTTTATCCTAGGCATTTGATGTTTGGGGACACTTCTTTGAATAGTTGTCTTTTTTTAATTGCTTTCTATTTTAGCTCATTTTTGGCTAATGAAAATTTAGCACTTTGCAAGTCATTTTTGTAGCTGGTTACCATGATGCATTGGTTTATTATTTTTTCTGCATTTTTAGAGGAGTCTTAAGGCTTTCTATGTATGCTATTGTGTCATCTGCAAATACTAACAGTATAACTTCTCTTCCAGTTTAAATCCATTTGATTTCTTTTACTTTCCTGATCATTGCGAAAATTACTTCCAAATTTATAGTGAATATATTTGGAGAAAGGGGGCATCCTTGTCTTGTGTCTTATCTAGTTGAAAGACATTTCAATTTTTGCCTTTGGATGTGATATTGCTGTGCCTAACCTTTCTTGTTGATGCAGGTTCTTTGAGCCTACTAAGCAACATTCCCAAGTAAGGTCACAAAATAATTGCTGACTGCAAGTTCCACCCACTACAAGATGAATTTCATGTAGGCAGAGATCTTGATTCTTTTAATCTGTCATTTCCCCCAGTATCTAGAACAATGCATTGCATGGAGTGCATAAACAATAAACATTTGAGAATATATTTAATAGATTAAGTGCCTAGGAACTTTATTAAAATGTTAACATGCTTAAAAACACTGTGGTTCAGTTTATTGAAGAAATACTCAGGAACTTAACTTCTTCTAATTAATGTTTCTTTTCTATTTGAAGGATCACAGATCCAAACTGCTTTCCCAAGGGCTTTCTCTGACAATTTACACCTTTCTTCTGGGTGAAGAGCATGAAAAAAATTTATAATCGAGCTTGGTATAGGAAATAGTGAAGTTCAAACAACAAAAACTCCTTGGTAATTTTAGACTGACTTTATTAGGTCACCAAAGCTCTGAAGTCAGAAGCATAATCACAGGGGAAGTCTAACAAGTCTTAGCTAGAAGTAGTTAGAAAGAACAAAGCAGAGTCAAAATGGGATCTGTAGGATAACTCCTTTGTTGAAGCCATAACTCACTGAAGTTTAGGATCTAATGGTCACTTCCCTCCTGGTAGTTGGAGAAAGAAGAACAAACCAGTCACTGGAATTGGACAATGAGAATGGCATTCAAGTCAAAAATATAACCTGGCAGAAATTGTTGCAAAATCACTGTGATTTAAATGTCTTTACTGTCCATAATTATTGAGGTTTAGAAAAAAAAATCACGTCTGAATTTCAAGATTTCTATTATAATAATTGCTTTTAGAAATCATATTTCACCAAAATAAATGTTGTGAGACAAAATACCATATGCATTAAACATTTGTATGTGATATTCAATAAAGTGATCTGTAACCTTTCTGGCTTATGGCTATTATTAACAGTGATCACTTAAGACAAAATTAACTTGTAAGCAACATCTCCAATTGTTTGAGATTAATTAAACATTTCTGGTGCATTAATCAAACTTCCAACTCATTTACAACCTGTATGAAATATTTTCCTTTTCTTGGGTCAAGGCAAAACTGTTCACCGAAATAAATTCTACACTTTAAAATATATATTCTATTATTCATATACATGTATATGAGAGCTCACTAGATAACTTTAAAATCTTTCTAAACCTTAAAGGCATATTCCTTCATATAGTTAAAGGAAAATATATGAGTATTACATAGAATTTGTTATGTAAATCTGTAGTAATGTTATAGTTAGGGAATGTCTGTATGATAGGTTAAACAAATCACAAAGAAGTCAAAATCAAAACTTTGGTATCGTATCCACCCATATCTCTCGACTCCTATAATGATAATGATCTTTTTAATAAAAATCTATTTGAAAAATCGATTTAAATTTACTTATTAGTTACCATTCTTAAATGAGTCCAGTTAGCAATACTTCTTCTCTAAGTTACCTGAAAATATGTTTTTAAGCATGTTAGAGAGTTATATACTACACAGAGCAAAAAATTAAACAAAATGTCACTTCATTTAACTTAGTGTTTAATTGAATGAGAAAGTCATTAGTTGGCTCTAAGCTATGACAACTTTTGTTTGTTTGTTTGTTTTGTTTTTGGGGTCACACCTGGCAATGCACAGGGGTTACTCCTGACTTTGCACTCAGGAATTACCCCTGATGGTGCTCAGGGGATCATACGGGATGCTGGGATTCCAACCCGGGTCAGCCTCGTGCAAGACAAACACCCTACTCGCTGTGCTATTGCTTCAGCCCCAGCTATGACAATCTTTTAAAACAAATCTAAATCTAAATCTTTTAAATCGTTCAAGATTACAACATAAAAATGCTCAGGACAAGTTGGAACACACTATGCCTACAATAACTATGAAAAATTTTCTAAATTATATGCCTTAAGCAAAATAAAATTTTAAACTAAAAATATTTACATTCTTTTGATCCAGTGTTTCCTCAATAAAAATGAATTAAAATAACGGTTTTTGGCCAAAGAGATTGTACAATGGGCAAAGTTACTCCTATAAATTTAAACAAAATGTATTCATTTTTGCAGTCATACTTATGACAGTAAACAATAAAAGTGGCATGTAATATATACACACATACATATATATAGAATATAATAATATATAGTCTTCAGAACGAGTGACAAAGCTTTATATGCATTAACATAGAATCTTTTTTAGGTGTAGTGAAAAACACAAAAGTATGAACAACTTGTAAAATAATCATTATTTAAGTGAAAAAGAATTAAGTTTTTTTTTTCACGTGTGTCTTGTGAATGACAAGGAAAAGCCATGAAACAATTGATATTATGTTTCCTCTTGAAGACAGGACCAGGGTTATACTTAAAGAATAAAAATATTTGAGTTAGAACAATTGGAAATAACATTAGAACTCATATATGCATTTATATACTACTTAAGTCAAGTAAACAGTTTATTACTAGAGAAAATATAATTACAGTGACATAAAATCATTCGATTTGGTTCAAAAACAATGTGTAGGATAGAAAAAGTTCCTGAGAGAAGAGCTTTCCAATAGAACCTTAAGCAGTGACATTAATTCTGTCTGATAAATACAGCAGCTACAAACTACACGCAGTTACACCTAATAAACACTTATCATGTTCTATGTGTAATGAAAAGCATTGTAAAAAAATTGTTTATTTATGTATAAATAGATATATGTGATTAATGATTATCATACTGGACAGCAGAATTTTATATTTAAATTAAAAAAACACTTTAACCATTAAAATACTTAACTCCAAAGCCAAATATATCATCAGCATCAATAATTAACACTTTATCTGAACTAATATACCTCTGTGTACAAAAACCCAGTTTTCAGTGAATTAAAGTTCCTATTTTTCCTTTTCTCAAACTCCTCTACTCTCTAATTCCATTGTTAGATCTTCAGGGGGTTACACTCCATCAGCACACAGATGGCTTAGCTAATAATAAATACTCGGTCTGAGATGTAAGGCACCCAGACTCTTCCTCTGGGCAGTAAAAGCTCTCTGACACGAAGTTGGCCAAAAGAGCACAGGATGGGTTTCACCCCATCTCATGCCTTTGTGAGATTGTGCTATCCTGGTGCTATGAAACACATGTCCAGTTCTACATAGTGACCCTGCACCACATCTTTCCTCAAAACTGAGGCAGGGAACCATCTCTGAGACCTTGAAGATCAAATACTTCTATTCACCCATTACTTGTTTCAACCCTTAAAACTGAAACTGAAACTCAACTCAGGATCAGAACTTTATTTTCTTGGTTAGAACCACAGTAATACTGGCCTCAGGGCTGTGGGACTGAGTTTTAAACAAGGTAATATATAAACTACACTGGGTTTTTGTGCAGCTTAAAGAAGATAAACAGTATCTTTTAGGCCTTCCTTTTATGGGGATGTGGCAATTGTTTAAAAAGGAAACTTTTTAAAAATGTCAGTTGTAACCTAGATGTTAGGTAAAGTATATACAATTTCTTACTAGATGAATATAGGTAGGAGCGTCTAAGAGAGTCTAAGAATAAGTAGGAAGTGAGACGGGAGTGATAGTACAGTAGGTAGGGTGCTTGTCTTGCACATATTGATCCGAGTTTGATCCCCAGTACCTCATACAGTCCCCCAAACCTCAGCAGGAGTGATCCCTGAGCACAGAGTCAGGAGCAAGCCCTGAGCAATGCTGGCTATGGCCCAAAAACAGTAAATAAGGAAATAATTACTGGAAACTTAGATGAATATATATACACATGAACTGGAGTGGAAACAATAACTGACCAAGACACTTCTACAACCCCTTTTGACTTTCCTAGTTTAATCAATAACATCAGATTATTTCTACCAACCATGTGCCATAATTTCCTGACATCTGTTTCATATTCAAATTATTTCCCTTTTAAAGATGAGAAATTAAAGCACTGCTATTTTAACTAATTTTCATGCTTGAAATAAAGTTGTTGCTTTTAGTTTCCTTCCTTTCTCTCATCATTCCTTCCCTCTTTCCTTCCATCCTTCTTCCTTCCTTATTTCCTCTCTCTCTCTCTCTCTCTCTCTCTCTCTCTCTCTCTCTCTCTCTCTCTCTCTCTCTCTCTCTCTCTCTCTCTCTCTCTCCCCCCTGCCCCATTCAGATTGAACTCAGAGCCCAAATATATAAGGCAGGTGCTCTACGACTGAGCCACCTCCTTAGCCTCAAATTTTCTTTTGATCAAACTTCAGTTGTATAAGAATGATATTCCATTAACAATATTTTTCTGCCTGTCACAATAGTACTGATCCAACATTAAGTATAAATTAGGAACTTTGTGAATAACTTGACTATTCAAAACATCCAACTCATTAGACATTTTGAGGTTAAACCTCTCTCTCTTTACCCTCCTAACCTCACAGGGTGTAAAAGGTCATGAAACCCACACGCTACGGTTTCCACATACTGAGGGCAATTCACCAAGCCTGAGTCACCATTTCTCTTCCTGATCTTCCAAAGGCCAATGCCACACATGAGAAATAACTGAGTATGCTACAATGGAGGGTTATTTCTCTATAAGAGAACTACCAAATAAAATAAGTTTCTTCTGGGATAAATCCCTGGAATTGTGAACCATTTGCAAGGAATTAAAAAGATACTATATTCTTCAACATATTCCATTAATATACCAAATGTAACAACTGTAGTAAATAAAGCAACAAACACCTCACACTCATATTTACTAATGCATGTGTAACCTCTTATTTAAGTCTCTCTTTGGACTCCCATGAAGAGACTAAGCGGTGTATGATCTGTTTAAGGCCCTAAATTAAACTTAGCCTATTTAAAATTAATCTATGTCGTATCTATCAATACTACATAGGACTGGAGCGATAGCACAGAGGGTAGGTTTAGCTTGCACGCGGCAGACTCAGGTTCGAGTCCTCTGTCCCTCTCAGGGAGCCCGGCAAGCTACAGAGAGTATCCCACCAGCACGGCAGAGCCTGGCAAGCTACCCATGACTTATTCAATATGCCAAAAACAGTAACAACAAGTCTCACAATGGAGAGGGCACTGGTGCCCACTTGAGCAAATAGATGAACAATTGGATGACAATGCTACAGTATTTATAAATAAGACAAGATTTAGCACAGATGGTAACATTTCTTCCCAGTCTCCCACTCTCTAAATGTTGCAAGCTAACCTTTAGGCCTAAAAATAAGGATCTCTTGCCTTTATTGGGTCAAATGAATTTTTTGAGTTTATTGAGTCTTGCCTTGCTGAGTTACAAATAAACTTCAGGATTCTCCCTTTAAAGATGATAAAAATCCTCTACAACGATACTGAAAAGCTTGTTTTCCTAAGCCCACAGTCTTGTCATGAAATCAGGCTCAAATTCCTCAATGTTTTAAAAAATTTCATATTGAGAAACTTAAATAGTTCTATGCAATTGAAGAGTGAAGAACCAAATTCTGTTAACATACTACTGAAAAAGGGCACAAAAAAGGTCTATCCCACAGGCCTTGGACATGTCAGTGGGACACATTGAAAAGACAGTTTTTTTATCCATTGGAAAATAGCAAGACACTGAAAATAGCAGAACAGAAGAATACTGTTTGTTTCAGGTACTTATGGTGTCTGTAACATAACCTGCCCCAAGAATGTAATCTGTTGGAAAACAGCTAAAAGAACTATTCAGGTTAGGAGGTTCTTGAAAAAGCGCCACCCTCCACCAAAACAACAAAAAAATTCTTTTTTAACTATACAAGTTTGAACAGGGATACTAGAATGAATAACAAAATGATTGAATTTTACAGTAGTTTCAACTGGAGTTGGTAAGAAAGCAAAAGGTTAGAGGAACCCTGAGAAGATTAGAGAACCCTGAGAAGGCAGAGAGTTCTAGTACTAAAACAGAAACTTAAGGAGAACCAAAAATGTATTACAGGGGCTGGAGCGATAGCACAGCGGGTAGGGCGTTTGCCTTGCACGCAGCTGACCCAGGTTCAATTTCCAGCATCCCATATGGTCCCTTGAGCACCGCCAGGAGTAATTCCTGAGTGCAGAGCCAGGAATGACCCCTGTGCATCGCCGGGTGTGACCCAAAAGCAAAAAAAAAAAAAAAAAAGTATTACAAAAGCACATCTGCCTGGAAAAAAAAAAGTAAAATGGAGATGATTAAGGTCAATAGTTCCAGAAAGTTAAGGACCAAAATAGATCTGTGTTTGGACACTATAACATTTGAATATGTCACCAGAGTCATCAGAAAAATCTTTAACAAAGATAGGTCACTCAGGCTGGTGAGTTACCTTTGTACAGTCGTGGACAAATCTTTTGGTTTTCCAGATGCTAGTCCCTGGCTCACTACAAATGAGAAAGATAATTGGATCAGATAAACTATTAGTTTATAATGCCTTCCTCAAAAAGCAAGCTTTTGAACTAAATTATCTTTGCGTTACAACTTAGACGTTCTACAAAGATACCTAATTTTCACAGATGTGTCCTATTGCAAACATAACTAACCTATTACGGAATCCAGATAATGCATGAGGGAAAGTGAGGAGAATAGTTTAGGTTCTGAGTGAATCTGTAATATTTTATCTCTGTTTTCAATATCAAGTGCAGGGCATATGAATCACAAGAAATACAGTCGTACCTCAAAAATTTTATGTGAAAATATTCAGTTCCAATGTTAGAGTAAGGGAATAATTAAGTATATCTCTATCAGGTCTTAAAAATTGTCTTAAACAAATAGGGGCTTATATGATTCAGTTTTCTTTTGGAGTCATTCAAAGCAAAGAAGCCTTTTAAAATAATATTCAAGGAATAAAAACTCCTTTTATCATATAGATTACCAAGCCAGGAGTCACATAAATTATTATTCTGACCAATACCAGTCTGTTTAGTGATCTTACATAATCCATTTTACCATCTGTATCTTAAATTTCTCATCTATAAAAACTAGTTTGACTAGATAACCTCAAATAGACCTTGCAAATATTCTTCTCTGTGATTATTTCCATAACTATACAGCATGCCAATGATAAGCAAATCCTTCTTTCTCATAATACTCCATGACTCAAAAAAAAAAGCATAGGAATCTACCTCTTACTTTAAAAGTCTTGCATTCTTTCCAAACAGGAAAGCAAAGCTAGAAGCAAAATATATTTTTCTGAAATATGAGAAAACTTATTTATAAATTTAAGTCAATGCATACCAGTCTTATACACACAACCTTTTGAATTAAGTTTATCCAAACAAATTAAAGATAATAAAAAAAAATCACACAAAACCGTTATCAAAACTTTTGCTCTTAAATACCTACCAAGTTGATTTTTTGTCGTTTAAAATGCATATCTCCTTAATGTTTAAACCTTGTGCTGATCCCCAAAGAGATCTTCCTGGATAGAATTGCAATGTTTTAATAGTTCTTAGGGAGAGGACCTCAGAGAATTTCAAATAATTAAAGCCTTTACACTATAGAAGCAGGAAATAGAGTGAAGAACTTTCAAAATTATCTTGTTTTTGCAGACTAATCGAAAGGTTGACAGAAAATAATAAAAGAACAAAAAGGTAATTATCTAGAACACTTGGACATGACATTAAAAAAATCCAATAATCCACTGTCATCCCGTTGCTCATTAATTTCTCTTGGTAGCTTGCTGGGCTCTCTAAGAGGGGCAAAGGAATCAAATCCAAGTCGGCTGCGTGTAAGGCAAACGCCCTGCCCGCTGTGGTATCGCTCCAGCCCCTGTCCCCTTATATCCATATATATATATATGGATATATATACACATGCATACATACATACATATATTTATACACATACGAACATATATATATATATTTTTATATATTGGCTTTTTAAATTTTTTTATTAGAGAATCACTGTACTGTACAGTTACAAACTTATGAACTTTTGTGTTTGCATTTCACTCATACGGTGATTGTTTGCCTATCCCTCCACCAGTGCCCATTCACCTCCACCAATGATCCCACTATGCCTCTCACCACCCCCACCCCATCCCCCACCACTCCACCCTGCCTCTGCGGCAGGGCATTCCCTTTTGTTCTCTCTTCTTTTGGGTGTTATAGTTTGCAATAGAGGTATTGAGTGGCCTTGATGTTCGGTCTATACTCACTTTCAGTTAGCATCCTCCAACACGAATGGGTCCTCCCAACATTCTCTACTTAGTAATGAATCATTTTACTTTACTTTTTAAAAAACACTTTTTTTTTCTTTTTGGGTCACACGTGGCAATGCTCAGGGGTTACTTCTGGCTCTGCACTCAGGAATTACCCCTGGCGGGGCACAGAGGACCATATGGGATGCTGGGAATCAAACCCGGGTTGGCCGGGTGCAAAGCAAATGCCTTACCCGCTGTGCTATTGCTCCAGCCCCAGTAGTGAATCGTTTTAAAGGGGGACAGGCGTACCTATTAAAGTATTTGGAGACTCCATGGGCCAAAGAAATAGTACAGCAGGTATGGAGGTTGTCTTGCATGGGGTTGACCTGGTTCACCTCCAATACACATGGTCCCATGTACACCTCCAGGTACTATCCCTGAGCTCTCAGCCAGGAGTGAGCCCTGACACCACCAGGTGCTCTGGCAATATGGCCTAATATAAAGCAAATCTTTCGTGACTTCAAAGATATGTAAAGTTCCATGAATTACTTTAACCTGTATCTTAATTATGGAAACAAATTTTCTTGTATATATCTATCATTTATGAAAGTCAATCCAGCATAATAGTAAAGAATCCAGCATAATAGTACAGTGGGTAGGGCACTTACCTCTCAAGCAGTCTCCCTGGGTTCAATCCCTGGCACCCCACATGGTCCCCCTAGCCTACCAGAAGTGATCCCAGAGTGCAGAATCAGGAGGAAACCACTGGGTGTGCCCCAAAAACAGACAAAAATGTTTTGAGAAGAGAGGTACAATGCTATGAATAAATAATGCCTCTGAATGATACACTGTAGAGTAGCTACCTAGGTTATATACAGTTTGCTTCAATTTAGAAAAACGCAAACCATTAAATTTTAGATGGAAATTTCAGGTGCTGGATTAAGAAATTTCCATCTAAAATTTATTTTCATGCTAAATTAATATAGGCATAGAGGCTAAAGAGATAACACAATGGGCAGGGTGCTTCCCTTGCACGCAGCTGACCCGAGTACAATGCCTGCACTTTACCTGGTTCCCTAAGCACTTACAGATGTGATCCTTGAGTACAGAGTCGGGAGTAAGCCCTGAGCAGTGCCAGATGTGATTAAAAATAATAATAACAACAAAAAAGTTAACACAGTTGCGTGTTAGAATATTTAAAAGAGAAAAATTAAATATCTTTCTTTTACATTTTTCAAAAAATCAAATGGCACAAGGACTCAGAGAAGAAAACAGTTTAATTTACTTGAGAAACATTGAAGATACAAATAGGAACAGAAGGGGGCTGGAGAGATAGGACAGTGGGAAAGGCACTACCTTGCATGTAGCTGACCCAGGTTCTATCCCTAGAATCCCTTATGGTTCCCTGAGCACCGCCAGAGTGATTCCTGAGTAGAGAGCTAGGAGTTATCTCTGAGCATCACTAGTTGTCCTCATCCTTTCACAAAAAAAAAAACACCAATAGGATCAGAAGAATAACATTTATGAAATACATACTTTATACCTTGGACTGAAAAATTCCATTATAACCCTCAAAATACAATTGAAAAATAGTTTAAGATCAAATCAACTTAAACCTTAATTGTATCTTCTGTGACTCTCAAAATGTGTTAGTCAAATTCTATGAGGAAATATGCATATAGTAAAGGGAAAAATAACAAATATTAATATGACAATTTATTCAATTAGTTTGAGAAAATAAATCATGCGAGAAGGCTGTGGGGAAGAAGTACATGAAGTGCTAAAGCTACATTTTCTTAGCAATCTTCTTGATATGTTCTCTGTCACCTTACTAATTAAAGATGATATTTTCTGCAGAGGTTCTACCTCCTACACATATTCCAAGCACAGATAATTCCTTCTTTCAGGTTGGGTTTCCAAAGAGATTTTAAGACAAATGGTGACAGTTTATTTGAAAAGATTCAGAGGAAAGTGGGTAAGAGTACAGCAAAGTAAGACCATGAAGGGAAAGATGCTAAAACATTTCTTTAAGAAATATTGTGACTAGAAAGAAGAAAGAAAGATGTTCCTGCCAATAAATTTTGTTTAGAAATTCAATCCCCTACGTTTCATGGCTCTTTGCTTAAATAGGTGTGTACTTATTTGGGAATGAGATGTGGAAGAAGGTATCAGACAAGGTGTCTCAAGAAGTTGAGACAGTTTTCTTGTGTAAATATTTATCATAGAATAATATCTGAAATTAAGGAATTCAAAACTCTTTGATTGCTGATGTTGAATATGAAGTGGCAAACTATAGCAGAGTAGTAAAACGATAGCTTTGTCATTTTATATAGACTATTTTCAGGGTCAAGAAGGAAATTGGGACAGCAGTGAGGAGAATGTTGGCCTTAGGATTTTAGCAGTACTTTAGGCACACCCATAATAAGTCAAAGTGGTTTCCTATTACTGAGGATAGAATAAAAGGAGAATCCATGTTAATGGACTCCAATGGTGAAGAAAATTCAGTGTATTAAAGACTACTGTTGGTTTTTATTCATCCACAATTATGTATTGACTGCATATTAGACACTGTGCTAAAATCTAATATTTTACTATTTAAACATTCAATTCTGCTTTTTAAAAATCTACCTTAAAAAGTTTTACCAGGGGACTGGAGTGATAGCACAGCTGGTAGGGCATTTGCCTTGCACACGGCCGACCCGGGTTCGAATCCCAGCATCCCATATGGTCCCCTGAGCACCGCCAGGGGTGATTCCTGAATGCATGAGCCAGGAGTGACCCCTGTGCATTGCCAGGTGTGACCCAAAAAAAAAAGTTTCACCAGAAATTTCAAATCTATTCTGAGCTCTTTCTATGTTTATATTCTCAACTTAGGTCCAATATATTAATTTATCCAGAAGACTAGAAATTTCAGCCCTTGCAACCTAAGAATATATGCACAATTCAGTAAGCCTATGTATCTCTGGTTTGATAATCTTTTGAAAATGTATTCATTTACTTTTTTTTTGGCTTTAGAATCACACCCATTTGTTCTAAGGGTTTACTCCTGACTCTGTGCTCAAGGATCTTTCTTGGCCTGGCCACTGGGGATCAAAGAGAGGTAAAGCTTGGCTTACACAACCTCAGGCCAAGAAATATCTGGCACCAATAAAAATATGAAAGATGAAAAGAAAAATGTTCCATTGAATGTTGGAAGTAATATGGAAATAAGCTCTGCTAATATCTTCATTTCAAATTTCTCACTTGAAGAATGCTGAGAAAATTAATTTTTGCTTTCTAAGCCCCCAAGTTTCTCACAATTTGATAGATATCTTTAGAAAACTAATAAAATGCGATTCATTATATGATTTAGGAAACAGATCAAGAGTTTATCTATAGCTTGTATAAATGCTATCTTGGCAATGACTATCCCAATCTGAATTCCCAGAATGCTTTACACATAATACCTAAATTAAGGCACCTATTTTCTTTTTTACCACATTTATCTCATATGCAATGCCTTTCTAAATTTCTTCATAACTTTTAAAGATGGAGCACAGGACGTCGTGAATAAACCCCAGATTAGGACTGCAAATTCATTCTGCCACTGTACGTGACTGGTACAAGGTCTAATTTTTTCAGGTGTTAAGTGAAGAAGTCAAACAGGATGACATACAGATAATAATAAGACATACAGGTAACAATAACAACTTATCAACACTGAAAATTTTGCATATTAATTTTGCAACATCTTATTTTAATTATATTTTATAGTTGATTAGATCTTCCAAACTATACTTTATTATAAAAAAACTCTATCACAATATTTACCCTAAAGACAAATGTAATATTTTATAATCTAGTTACAAAGAGCTTCATGAAATTGGCCTGGAATTGCACCCCTGTCATTAGCATCTGACATCATTAGCATCTAACAGTAGCTGTTCTTAAGAAGTTAAGAGCATTATAGATTTTGATCCTTAAGATTTTCACTAGGTGTGAAGTATTTCTATTGTGGTCCTTTAGCTCTTCTTAGGACTACCTCATGTATTTGTCAGTGTATCCCAACTCAATCTCTAATGGAATCAGCACAACAGATATTTAAATGCATCAATCCGTTTTAATGTTCTTTTTCCTTCAGAGCTTTCTTTTGATTCTTTCCTTTGTTCTCAATCATAATTTCTTAGTATTCTATTCAGTTTTCTGGGAGTGAAAATCAAGTTCTAAAATGGTAAACCATCTCTGTGTTTGGGCCTCTTTAAGGACTTTAAAGTGTTAGGGGAAACTATACAAAAATATTTTCTCAGTACAAAATGTTTACTTGTATAATTAATGATGGTTATATAATAATAATTCCTGCTGTCCATATCAAATGTATGAGCTTAATGCCTTGTCTATTGACCTGAATTGCCCAGAACACAGGGTCAATGATTTTTGCATTTGACAACTTGCAGTCAGCATTTTATCATGAACTAAATTATGCGATAGCCTGTTGTTGTTCCAGAAAGGAAATAGATTTTTATTTCAAGCTTAATATTTTAATAAAATAAGGATTAAGCAAATTTATCTACATAATACATTATAAATCTTCCACAATTAAAATTTACTGTGATTTGCAAAGTTAGAAGGAAAGATAAAATAAGTACCTTGGAGAAAAATACAGTGATGCATATCACCTCTCATTATTTCACATAATGCATACTTGTTTCTTTTCCAGATTAAATCACTCATCTAGAAGATTCACCATTTTTTAAAAATTACCTGTAAAATGTTCCTCCTTGATATAACAAAACTTTGATGTGTCTGATAATAAGATTAGGGATATCTCTGAATTTTATGTGATTGTGCATTGGCCTTAGAACAGTGCGAATTTTGTTCTCATACTCAGAAACAGATCAACTCCTCCAATTTTTATTGGCACCTTCCTATAAACCTGGGAATCATAGATCCATGGAAGCTGAGCTAAAGACTGAGTGACAGCTCACATAGTTTTTAGCCTCATCCACATTTACCATTGTATTGTTTGAAAAAGATACTTGTACCAAAGAATATTTTGTTCCTTGATAAAAACGTACTCCCTGTGGCTCTTCCTTTCAAACTGTCTACAGCCCAGAAAATACAGATTTTTCTTTTTTAAAAACTGCTTGACAGTAGAAGAGTCCCAACCTCCTTCCTATAGATTTCCAGCTGTGAAGCCCCATTATTCTGCTTTTAGTTTCAGGATATCTCTGCTTTTTGGACCATTTATATTTAATATTAGGGGCAACTTGTAGCAGCTACAAGAACTGCAGCCCAAGGATTCCATATTGTTCTTTTTGCTCAAAGTAAACAACAAAATTACTGCCGCTACTACAACCAAATCCTCACAGTTTTACTGAGATAGGGAAGATGGATCTGTGCTCCTACCTTAATAACCTGTATGGGTGCCTTCCAATGCACACCTAGGAACTATGCCTACCAACAGTCTTCCACCTCCATGAGCTTGTCCCTTAAAAGCCCAGCTCATCTAAGAATGGGCTCATTCATCGACTGTAAAATCTTTAGCTTTTTGCCATCACTATTATTCTGCAAGCAGAAAGCAATAGATTTTTTTCTTTAACATCTATGAAATCAAGAAAGCGAAAGAGAGAGACACTCAGACTTAATTCTGTGGACAACAGGAAGTCAGACTAAGTGCTTAAGCAGGAATGCAACACAAGATGAATAAATAAAGATTTTCCTTTTGTGTATCACATGGAACACAGTGCACCATGCTCTCACCTTATGACAGGTACTGTATCATCCTGCTCATCCTTTTAACCCTGAAAACAAAACAAAAACAAGGTTCTTAAAATCTGTTTATTATTGTTTTGATCAGTTCAGTCTTATTTATTATATTCTTTCTTGCCTTTTAGAACTTGCATGCCTAGAGTTTTAAAAGTGCAATGGTAATAATACACCCAGAAAATACTCAAACTGACTTGGGCATTCTCAAATGTTCTAAGTAAATTGAAGCCAATATGGGAATTCTCAAATATATTAAGCGTCTTTCCAAATATTTGAATTTTAAAACAAGACAAGATGCATTCAGTAGGATATTTTTCAATTTTTTCTTTTTAAAAAAATTTTTAGTGAATCCCCCTGAAATACAATTACAGGCTTACAAACTTCCGAGATTATGTTCTAGTCATACAATGATCGAGTACCCATCCTTCCACCAGTGCCCATTCTCCACCACCAATGTTCCCGGTATCCCTCCCACGCCTCCCATCTCACCCCCCACATACAACCCTGCCTCTGGGGCAGGCACATTCCCTTTTACTCTCTCTCTCTCCTTCTGGGTGTTATAGTTTACAATACAGGTATTAAGTCGCCATCATATTCGGCCTATAATCTACTTTCAGCATGCATCTCCCATCCCAAGCAAGCCCTCCAAGCATCCTTTACTTGGTGGTTCCTTCTTTATCTGAGCTGCCTTTTCCCCCAGCATGTGAGGTGAACTTTCAAGCCATGGAGAAATCCTCCTGGTCTTTATCTCTACTATCCTTGGGTGTTAGACTCCCATTTGTTGATTTATATTCCTCAAGTGAATTCAGTCTGTTGCTCTCTTTCTGACTCAATTCACTTAGTATTATACTCTCCATGTCGATCTGCTTATATGCAAATTTGATGACTTCATCTTTTCTAATAGCTGCATAGTATTCCATTGTGTAGATATAGCAAAGTTTCTTTAACCAGTCATCTGTTTTCGGGCACTCGGGTTTTTTCCAAATTCTGGCTATTTTAAATAGTGCTGCAATAAACCTGCAAGTGCAGATTTCAATTTTGCTATACTTTTTTGCATCTCTGGAATATATTCCCAGAAGTGCTATTGCTGGGTCAAATAGGAGCTCAATTTCTAATTTTTTGAGAAACGTCCATATTGTTTTCCAAAAGAGCTGAACCAGTTGGCATTCCCACCAGCATTGAAGGAGATGAAGGAGAGTCCCCTTCTCCCCATATTCATGCCAACACCGGTAGCTTTAGTTCTTTTGGATGTGGGGCAGTCTCTGTGGCATGATATGCTATCTCATTGTTGTTTTCATCTGCATCTTCTTGATGATTAGTGATGAAGAGCATCTTTTCATGTGTCCTTTGGACATTCAGATTTCTTCTTTGAGAAAGTTTCTGTTCATTTCACTGCCACATTTTCTGATGAGATTGGATGTTTTCTTCTTGTCGAGTTCAACCAATGTCTTGTATATCCTTGATATCAACCCCTTATCAGAGAGAGAGTGTGTGAATATCCTTTCCCATTCTGTAGACTTTCCTTGTATTCTGGTCTCTGTGTCTTTGAGGTGCAGATGGTTCTTAGTTTAAGATAGTCGATTTGTTTATCTGTTTCCATTTGCCTGATCAGTGGTGTTTCAACTTTGAAGATACCGTTAGTTCAATGTCATGGAGGATTTTGCCAATCAATGTACCTAATGGATTCTAGTCTAATGTTGAAGTCTTTAATTCATTTTGCTTGGGTTTTGTTTTTTTTGTTTTGATTTTTCTCTTTTTTAAAAAAATTTTTATTAGTGAATCACCATGAGGTACAGTTACAGACTTACAAAGTTTTGTGCTTGTGTTTCAGTCATACAATAATTGAGTACCCATCTCTCCACAAGTGCCCATTTTCTACCACCAATAGTCCCAGTATCCCTCCTACCACCCCCACTTCATCCCTGCCACCCCACCCCGCCTCTGTGGCAGGGCATTTCCTTTTGCTCTCTCTCTCCTTTTGGGTGTTGTGGTTTGCAATAGAGGTATTAAGTGGCCATCACGTTCGGTCTATAGTCTACTTTCAGCCCAAATTCCCATCCCAAGTGGGACCTCCTAGCACCCTTTACTTGGTGTTCCCTTCTCTATCTGAGCTGCCTTTTCCCCCAGCATGTGAGGCCAGTTCCTAAGCTGTGGGATAATCCTCCAGGTGTTTATCTCTACTATTCTTGGGTGTTAGTCTCCTGTTGTGTTGCTTTATAGTCCATAAATGAGTGCAATATTTCTATGTCAGTCCCTCTCTTTCGGACTCATTTCATTCAACATGATACCTTCCATGTTGATCCACCTATATGCAAATTTTACAACTTCATCTTTTCTAACAGCTGCATAGTTTTCCATTGTGTAGATGTACCAAAGTTTCTTTAACCAGTCATCTGTTCTCAGGCACTCGGGTTTTTTCTAGATTCTGGCTATTTATTCCATTTTGATCTGACTTTTGTGCATGGTGTTAGGTAGAGGTATGAGCCCATTTTTTTTTTTTGCACATAGCTGTCCAATTTTGACAGGACCATTTGTTAAAGAGGCTTTTCTTGCTCCACTTCATGTTTCTTGCTCCCTTAAAAAAGATTAGCACTGTAGGCCCCTGGTGCCATCTTGCTGTACCCAGCAGTGAAGAATCCTGGTGGCAGGTGCCACAACACCAGAGAATGCTCCAGACCACAAACTGAGCTGATATCACCAGGGAGCCCCAGATTCAGCAGGTGCAGTCTCCCCACCTTCTCCAGATGGAATCCCAGAAACCATGAGCTTCTACAAGCATGGCTCCAGTATGTGGGGACCAGGACTATTTCTCCGAACCATGCAGCTGCTTATGTGGCTGCACAACCTTTCCTGATATGCAAAGTGACCAATGAAAAATAGATGATCTAGCACCTGGCTCTAGAAGGAAGGCTTGAACGGTGGTGGGAATATCCAAGCAAAATTTAATGCCCAAAACTATAGAGAGTATCTGAACAATTGTCTGTCATAGAGGCAGGGTAAGGACTGAAATGGAAAAGGAGGGGTTAATGGGAATATTAGTCGTAGAAAGTTTGCACTGGTGGAGGGACGGGTGATCGATCATTGTATTGCTGAATATCAATCATGTGGCTTTGGGCAGAAATGTGTCTGTAATACGCAATAGGTTTCCGACATCGGACCACTCCAGGTGGGAATAGGTTTCGTGCCTTGGCCTTTTTCCCCTGGTAGCTCAGTCTTCCAGAAGCCTAGGGACAGCCAGGCAGGGGCCCACTGTGACGAGGACTGCAGGGCCTAATGGGATGGGGGTGAAACAGGCCCTTTACCCCCACCCCTACGAGACCCCGAGTTGCCACCCACAAACGAGCCCTCTGGCTGCTGATCGAGCTGCTTATCGGCCATGATCCCCGAGACTCAGAAACAAAGCTCAGAACCCAGTGGCTTTTGGCAGAAATGTGTCCGGACTATGCATTAGGTTTCCAGCGCTGGACCACCACAGGTGGGAATGGGTTTCATTCCTTGACCTGTTTCCTCTGGTGGCTCGGTCCTCACTGCCATCTTCCAGAGGCCTAGGGACAACCAGGGAGGGGCCTGCAGTGACGAGGAATGAAGGGCCTCATGGGATTGGGGTGGAGCGGTCCTTCCCCCCACCCCGCCCCTACAAGACCCCAAGTTGCCACCCACAAACGAGCCCTCTGACTGCTGATTGAACTGCTTATCAACCATGATCCTAGATACACAGAAACAAAGCTCAGAACACAGTGGTTTTCGGCAGAAAGCCCTCTAGATTTAATTATTAAAACTTCAGAATTCCAAAATCATGCAGCCGCTATTGTAGCCGCGCATCATCACATGCAATTAATAGTCAGCAGTAGAAGACAAATTGTCTAATGTTGCCTTTTTGGCAGATCTGTGTGTTGGAGTAAAATCCCAAATAATAATGGTTGGTTTGGTGTCAAAATGTTGAATGCAATCAAAGTAGAGAGAGAGTAATGTAGAAATCGTATGCCAAACGTATGCCAAACAGGTAGGGGGAGGGTGTGGGATGCAAGGGATACTGGGGGTTTTGGTGGTGAAAAATGTGCACTGATGAAGGGTCAGGTGTTTCATCATTGTACGACTGAGACTTAAACTGAAAACTCTGTAACTGCTCTCACGGTGTTTCAATAATTTTTTTAATTGCACTGTAGCAGTCATCCTGTTGTTCATCCATTTGCTCAAACGGGCACCAGTAACGTCTCCATTTTGAGACTTGTTTCTGTTTTTGGCATATTGAATATGCCATGGGTAGCTTGCCAGACTCTGCCGTGCAGGTGGGATACTCTTGGCAGCTTGCCAGACTCTCCGAGAGGGAAGGAAGAATCAAACCAGGGTCAGCCATGTGCAAGGCAAACGCCCTACTCGTTGTGCTAAAGAAAAAATTAGCATATATTTGTGGGTGTGTGTAAGGATATCCCACCCTGTTCCATTGGTTTGTGGGTCTGTCTTTGTTCCAATACCATGCTGTTTTAATTATTACCACTTTGTAGTAGAGTTTGAGGTTGGGGAAGGTGATGCCTCCCATCTTCTTTTTCCCAAGAATTGTTGTAGCTATCCGTGGAGACTTGTTGTTCCATATGAATTTCAGGAGTGTTTGCTCTAATTCTTTGAAGAATGTCATGGATATCCTTATAGGGATCGCATTGAATCTGTATAATGCTTTGGGGAGTATTGCCATTTTGACAATGTTAATTCTCCAAATCCATGAGCAGGGGATGTGTTTCCATTTCCTTGAGTCTTCTTTTATTTCTTTAAGTAGCATTTGTAGTTCTCTTTGTACAGGTCCTTTACCTCCTAGGGTAAGCTGATTCCAAGATACCCGAATTTCTGAGGCATGATTGTGAACGAGATTGCTTTTTTATATCAATTTTTTCTCTCTTATTATTTATGTACAGGAAAGCCATGGACTTTTGGGTATTGATTTTATAGCCTGCGACTTTACTATACAAGTCTATTGTATCTAGGAGCTTCTTAGTAGAGGCTATAGGGTTCTCTAAATATAGTATCATATCATCTGCAAATAGCGAGAGCTTGATTTTTTCCTTTCTTGTCTGGATGCCCTTAATATCTTTTTCTTGCCTAACTGCTATTGCAAGTACTTCCAGTATTGTATTGAAAAAGAGTGGTAAGAGTGGGCATCCTTGTCTTGACCCTAATCTTAGAGGGAAGGCTCTTAATTTTTTCCCCATTGAGGATAATGCTTGTCATAGGCTTGTGGTATATGGCTTTGACTATATTGAGGGAACTTTCTTCAATACCCATTTTGGTGAGAATTTTCATCATAAATGGGTACTGGATCTTGTTAAATGCTTTCTCTACTTCTATTGATATGATCATAAGATTTTATCTTTTCTTTTACTGATATAATGGATTATGTCGATTGACTTGTGAATGTTAAACCATCCTTGCATGCCTGGGATGAATCTCACTTAGTCGTGCTGTATGATCTTTTTGATGTGTTGTGGATTCTATTTGCTAATATTTTGTTGAGGATCTTCCCATCATGTTCATTAGGAATATTGGCCTGTAGTTTTCTTTGTTAGTGGTGTCTCTGTTTGCTTTTGGTATTAGAGAGATATGTGCCTCATAGAAACTTTTTGGGAGTTTCTTCAATCTCCTGGAAAAGCTTGAGAAGAAATGGCAACAGGTCCTCTTTGAATGTTTGGAAGACTTTGCTAGTGAATCCATCTGGACCTGGACTTTTGCTTTTGGGAAGAATTTTTGATTACAGTTTCAATTTCCTTGATATTAATGGGTCTATTCAGGTATTCCAAGTCTTCTTGGTTCAATCTTGGAAGATTATAGGAATCCAGAAATTTATCCATTTCTTCTAGGTTCTCTTGTTTCATGGCACACAGACTTTCAAAGTAATCTCCAATGATCTTCTGAATTTCTTTGCTTTCTATTGTGATGTCCCCCTGTTCATTTCTGATTCAGTTTACTAAGGTTCTCTCTCTTTCTTTGTGAGTCTTGCTAGTGGTTTATCAATATTTTTTCAATTTTTTCAAAAAACCAACTCTTGGTTTCACTGATCTTTTGAATTGTTTTTTTGGTTTCCATGTCATTAATTTCTGCTCTAAGTTTTATTATTTCTTTCCTTTTGCCTGGTTTTGGCTCCTTTTGTTGGTACTTTTCTAGGATCTTGAGCTGTGAAGTCAAGTTATTTATGTGAGCTCTCTCTTCCTTCCTGAGAATGCTTGCGGAGCTATAAATTTTCCTTTTAACACTGCTGTAGCTCTGTCCCACAGCTTCTGGTAGCTTGTGTCTTCATTCTCACTTGTTTCCAAGTATCTTTTGATTTCTTTCTTGATTTCCTCCCTGACCCACTCATTGTTCAACATTGAGTTGTTTAATTTCCAGGTGTTTGATTTGTTACTTAGCATCTATGTGTGATTAGCTTCTATTCAATTTATCATGGTCTGAAAAGATAATTGATACAATTTCTATCTTTCTGATTCTATTGAGGTATATTTTTTGACCCAGCACGTTATCTATCTGGGAAAATGTTCCATGTGCACTGGAAAAGAATGTGTATTTTGGGTTTTGAGGATGGAAAGCCTTGTATACATCTATTAGCTCTCTTTCTTCTATCTCTTCCTTCAAAGCCAGTGCTTCCTTGCTGAGTTCTAATCTTGTTGATCTATCCAGAGGTGATGAGGTGATGTTGAAGTCTCCAACTATTATTGTGTTGCTACCAATGTCCTCCTTGAAGTCTATTGGCAGTTATTTTAAGTATTTATCTAGTCCCTCATTGAGTGAATATATGTTTAGGAGTTTGATTTTTTTCCTGCTGTACATATCCCTTGATTATTAAAAAATGTCCTTCACTGTCCCTTCTAATCTTTTCAGCCTGAAATCTATGTTGTCAGATACTAATATGGCCACCCCGGCTTTTTGTGAGGTTGTTGTTTGCTTAAAAGATTGTTTTCTATCCTTTGACTTTGGGTCTGTGTTTGCTCTGACTGTTCAGATTTTTTTTTTACGCAGAAAAATGTTGGGTTCAGTTTTTTTTATTCATTTTTCCACTCTGTGTCTCTTAATTGGTGCATTTAGACCATTGACATTGAGAGAGATTATTGTAATGGGATTTTGTGCCATCTTTCTGTAGAGATTTGTTGTGCTTATAGGGGTTTGTCTTGTCTTACAATAGCCCCTTTAGTTCTTCTTTGAAGGTTGGTATTGAGTCTATGAAGTTCCTGAGCTGTTGTTTATTCATGAAATTGTGTATCATTCCTTTAAGTTTAAGTGAGAGTTTAGCTGGACAAAGTATTCTTGGTGAGGCATTAATTTCATTGAGTTTTTTCACTTTATCCCACTATTGTCTTCGGATTTGGAAGATTTCCTCTGATAAGCCTGCTGTAAATCTAAGGGGTGCTCCTTTGTACCTTGCTACTTGCAGTACTGTGTCTCTGTCTGTGGGATCCATCATTCTGATTACGATATGTCTTGGAGTCTTTTTATTAAGATCTCTTTTAGCTGGTACCCTTCAGGCTCCTCGGATCTGGAAGCCTGCATTCTCCAGCTCTGGGAACTTTTTAGCAATGATATCTTTAATTGTTGCTATTTCACTGAGGTTGCATCCCTGTTTTTCTGGGACTCCAATAATTCTTATGTTATTCCTCTTGAGTTCATCCCCTAGGTCTCTGACTTGCCCTAGAGTTAGTTTCAGGTCTTTTCCCATTGTATGTTGTTACATGTACGCTTTCTGCAATTCATCTTCAAGCTCACTGATTATGTCTTTGTCTGTAGACATTCTTCTCTTGAGGGTACCCACTGAGTTTTTTATTTCATCTACCGAATCCTTTATAAGCGACACTTCTGTCTGTAGCTTTCTTACTTCTGCTCTCATTTCTTCCTGTATTGTCTAGGCTGTCTGTTCCACTGTATCTTTCATGTCCTCCTTTAATTTACTGGATGACTGTTGAAACGTTTCTTTGAGTTCATTGAACATTGTCAACATTTTATCTCTGAATTCTTTATTGAAGAGATCGTGTTTATTTGCGGGTAATCCCTGCTGAGGCTTTTGGACTCTTTCTTTTTCAATATATGCTTGTGGTGGGGATTTGCGCTGTTTCTTCAAGTTGTTGTGACAGTATGGAGGTGGGACCCTCCAGTTCACTATCAGTGTGAAAGGATTCTGGATGAGCGCAGTCAATGGTGGTTGCCTTTTTCCCCTTCTAGATTATTACCTTTCTCTTTGGTGCTTCTCTGTGACTTATTTGAGGCTTCTAGGTCAGCTTCAGAGGTTGTTATTTTATATTAGGCTTGTACAGGTTCTTCTGTTCATCATTATTTTGGTGAGATTGGAATAGGCTAGTGGACTCTTGGCCTAATGTGTTTGGGATAGACAGAGTTCTCCTCAGAGTTAGGTAATGGAGATTGAGATGTGAGTTCATAATGCTGGGAAAGGGGAAAATAATTGTGGCCACCCTGAAGGCCATGCCCTATGCTGCTCAGTACATGGTAGAGGGAGTTGGGGTGATGTTGGAAGCCCATTTTTTTCCCTTAAATCTAGGTGGGCTTTAAGGAAACAGAACTGAAGCATATCGTATCCTTTCATATGTTAATAAGCCAAATGTGATTTGGAATGAGCTACTTGATATACAAGAAAACCTTTCGTTTTTAAAATGAGGGCTTTTTTCCCTCTTAAGAGTGATAGTAAGAATTCTAATAAAAACCAACTCAAAATTCTCTAAGTAAACTAGAAACTTCAGCTACAATATTCAATTCTATGTACTCCTTTGTTTTCTAGTAACATTCCTATCTCCCTTAAATATTTGAAAAGACATTTCATATTCTTGGTGTAATTCCCAACTTTAAATCATGGAATCCATTTTTATGGCCATGGTGAATTCAGGAAAGCCACTGCATAATGGGCTTTCAACAGATATCTTTAAGAAGGTAGTGTGGGTGTAGATTTTACTCTAGATCCAAATCAGTGAATGCAATGGGCATACGGGTACTCCATTAGGAATGGAAAACTCTGAAACCCACCAAAGGAAGTCCTGAAAAAAAAGTTCAGATATTAAGTACAATATAATATACATGGCTTCTATAAAATCCTAGAAATACCAGACACAGAAAACTAAGGCTATTAATGGGAGTTCGTGAGCTGAGAAATATTGCTGAAGAATTTTTCCTCTTTTTTTGTTCTGTCTCTTCTATGCCTAGGAGTCTTTAACCCCTTGGTGCAAGAACTAGCTTGAATGGTGAAATAGAGAAAAATGCTAAGTTCTTATCACATGGCACAGAGGTTAGCTTTTAAAGACTATGAACATGATAATACAAAGCTTTTTCAGAAACAAGTAATAGAATTTGAAAACATGGGTTTGAGTATAGCCGTATAAATTTACTGAGAAAGCAAAGAATTTCTGTAAACTGCTTTTAAAAAAGCTTTGAAATTTTTTTAATTGAATAAAGATGAGATACACAATTACAAGGTTGTTTAGGATTAGGTTTCAGTTATATAATATTCCAACACTGGATCCTTCACCAGTGAATATACCCCACCAACAATGTTCCCAGTTTCCCTCCCTATCCCACTGCCACTTCTCTCTCTCTGTTTCTCTCTGTCTCTCTCTCTCTGTTTCCTTTGGATCTTATGATTTGCATTACAGATACTAAAGGTTATCAGGTATATCCCTTTCCTATTTTCAACACGCAGTTCCTGTCCAAAATTATCATTTCCAACCATTATTTTCATACCAAATGACTGGTCAATGGTTGGAAGCTTGCCACAAAAGTGTGTGGGAGGTGAAGGGCAGTTAGGATAGAGAAGGAAACAGTAAGCTTTAAAACTTTCTTTGTAAGACTCAAAGGGATAATACTGTCCACTTCAATGAGTAGTCCAAGAATATATCATTTTGGAAATTTTTCTCAGTCCCTTCTAGACATGGACCTCCATTTTCCACTTACAGATATATTCTCTGCAATTTTTATTATCAGGAACTGAGATAGTGCAAAACATACTTTGAAATTGCAAAATGCAAAAAAAAAAGTTACATCAGAGAAAGAGTTCTAATCACTTGGTCTAAAAAAAAAGTAAAGTTAAGAGCACCAGAATTGTAGAGACAAAACAAAAACAATAAACCTGGTTGTCTTCACTCACTGGGTGAAAGAAAACCACTCTGGCTCAAAAATTGACAACTATCCTCCTGGGAGGCAGTCGTAGAACACTCAGGAAACTCTGCAGTGTCTGATAGTGTCCGATCTATGTTATCCACACAACCACCAAGTCTTTTAACTTGTCTGGATGTCCAATCTATGTTATCCACACAACCACCAAGTCTTTTAACTTGTCTGGATGTCCAATCTATGTTATCCACACAACCACCAAGTCTTTTAACTATCTTCACTGTTTGGCTTTACAAAGGATCTCTCTTTTTGGGGTTTTCCAGGACCAGAACTGATTTAGTCAGGTTGCAGCAAATGAAAAGAGAATTTGTCCCTACCCAGACTCTGTTGAGCCAAACTAACACCTCCAACTTCTGAAAAAACAATTCAGTTATTGAGGATAGAGAAGGTTAGGTCTTTGTAGAAAATGCTCAATGTGGGTAATGTGAATAGAGCTTAAATGATAGATCATGGTAAAAATATGGGGTAGGAAAATTTAAGCTGGGTAGAAATTTAGTATCATTGGGGATAGAATTGTGAATGCTAAATCTAAATGGTGGTGAGATGCTCTCATCTTCAGGGAATAAATACCTCCTTACCCCACTGTCTTCCTGAATTCTATATTTTGACTAACACAACTGGAAGCCAAAAATCAAAGATCTCTTCTGGTAGTATCCTTATATGTAGGATGACATTACTTTGTCCTCTCCCCCCTTGCCACAAGTAGCTTGTCCCGGTTTTCCCCGGAGTTTAGGTTTACCCCAGTCTCACCCATCAAGGTGTTCCCGATTCTCTCCCATCCCTTTGTTTAGCTATAATCACTTCTCTATGCTCTCTTCCTCAAAACAGTTAATCCACAGCTTTCCCTTAATCTGACTCTGCTAATTTGTAAGGTCAGATCTTCCTAGGACACTGAATATTATAACATTGCCTTTCTCCCCTCTTTATGCCCTTTGACCACACCTAGGTGTAGACCCCAACCCCCTCATGCTGGGGAGATTTAACTAGGCTGTAAGAGTGGGTTGGGGGCCAGATCTAGAGATCCAGGGAGAGACCGAGAGCCGGGAGAGAAGCAGAGAGAGAATGAAATAAAATGATCGAGCAACCAGTCTGGCCTTCTTCCTTCCATCGCCTGCCCTTGACTGACAGCACACACAGCGGTTCCAGGGCACCGAACGTGGGCAGTGAGACAGAGCCACCTGGAGAGCCCTCGGCGAGCCTTAGTTTTTTACACTTATAAGTTTGGAAATGAATGCAGCTAAGGGATAAAAGCACTTGCCTTGAATGTGTGAGGTCATTGATTTGATTCTTGGCACCACCAATTTTTTTTAAAGCCAGACCGATTATTATAAGACTATCCCTTTAGTCACAGAGTTATATGGAGAACAGAAGCACACGTCAAAGAAGAGATATCCAGACCTGAACAATCTGCTAACTTCTTGATAGTAGGGGTTGAATTCTATCTACCTCACTCCCTTACCCTCTGAAACCTATGTTGATTCAAAATACCAAGTATTTTATAAGGCGACCTTATTTGAAAATAGGGTCTTCATAGAAGTAATTTAGTTAAAATCATTATCGACATCCTAATGAAAAAGGAAACAGGGTGTCCTTACAAAATTGGTAAATTTGGACAGACAATGACAGAGGAATGACCATGAGAAGACACAGGGGGAGAGAATGGATATTATAGGGTGAGGTCTCTACAATTTGATGAATGCCAAGAATCATTGGCAAGCACCCACATGTAGACTAGAAAAGAAAGAAGGTTCCCTTTGTATCATGAACAAGAATATGGTCTTGATGAATGCTGATTTTTGGCTCCTAACATTCAGAACTGTGAGAAAATAATTCTTTAATGTTTTAAGTCACCCAGTTAGGGTATGTTGCTAAAATAGCTATCAAGGACTAATATACTTGATAAGATGAAATTGGTCCTTGATTGAATAGTTTTAATTTCTCAGAGCAGATGTTAACTCCAAAATTAATGCAAGGGAATATTATCCTATTTTGCAAATACGAAAATTGAGACATGAGACATGTTCAGTTACACAGCTGGTAATCAAGATAGAAGAGCAGAGTTCCAAGAAAGTTCTGTCTGTCCCACACTGACAGGGTAACAGTGACGCATGCTCATCTGGATTGAGTTAAATCATTGCGCAACATTCTGCAGTTTTCCCTGTGTGTATCAACTATGCAAAGGGATTCCCCATTATGAATGAGGGTGACATCCTTTCCGAAGGCCCTCCCATATCTCTGCAATACTCACAGCTCTTAAAGGGACAACATGCTAAAGAAAACAATTCAGAAATAAAAATTGTCTTTGTTCTTTACAGATTTTGGTGTGTGTGGGGGGGGGGTGGGTGGGGGGGGGTGCTCACACACGCCCGGAGAAAAGAAAAATAGCTTCCAACCTTGAGAAAGATCATCATAAACTTTTCGGACAAAGTGCCCTACTTTCTTGTAAATTATCTATTTAAAAAGATAATTGCCTAAACAAAGCTTATTGTCTGAGGACTGACTGTTTCACACATTTCGAAGAAATGATAAGAACTGACACTGTCAGCAGAACAGAAGGGGAGAATGTATATATACAGGAGAGCCAGGGAGAGAAAAAGCACCACCCAATAGAAATAGATTTTTATGAAGCACTGTAGTTCTTATCTAGAGGAAGGTTTTTGTTTCCTTGTCAATCAATCTACACAGATCTTCTGAAGTTGGGCCACTCCTCAGGCTGGGGAATACTCCGGAAGGAATGTGGGCAGGAAAAGGGGAGAGGCAATTTCCTGATGGGTCAGCTGCTGGCAAGTATCTGGACGCTGGGAAAGTCTTGGTGTAGAAATTCCTCCCCTTGGAGAGCACCCAGTGTGGCAGGAACAATGCTGTGATCTCTGGGTGGTAACTCACAGGTCAAGGCTTGAGCAAGGCTGGCTGGCAACGGGTTTTGCCAGGACAAGTCCTAGGTTCTCTGCAGTATGCTGTGTATTCCCTTAGTTCAATCCAGCTTCCCTCCTGTGGAAAGTGGTTCTGAGAATAAATTCTCCAAGGGAGAAAATTTCATTTTGCTTAAGAACCAACATAGGATTAAGTGAGCAACACTAGGAGGATGAGAAAAAATACATGGAACTAACACGGAAGAACTTTGGAAAGTTTCATGAAAGTTAAGCCTATCCCTGTGCTACATCTTGACACACACACAAATAAGACATATCCAGCAGGTTCTCCAATTGAAAAAATTAAAAGGACAAACCAAGCAAAAAAATTCCATGAAAGCTTCCATAGTGCCAATTTTGGGGGGTTTGGCTAATGGTTCTTCCAAAAGAATGTGTGTTCTGACTATCACAGTGATCCCTTTATATGCAGTTTCTGATTCCTCTGCAGCAATACATACACTTTGGATGGCATCCTCCCACACAAGGTAATTCAGAACTTATGTAACAGTTCATTAAAGTGCTGTTTTTCACGCTTCCTACTTTGGTATATACAGGCCCCTGGAGAGCAGCATGTTGCGAGCACTTGGATATTTTCTTCCTTGGCCAGAGCATCAATTAAAGTGACATACATTTTGTAGAAGCCAAAATAGCATAATTCTAAATCAGGGTTTGGTTTTTTTTTTTTTTTGCCCATAAAGGAAATTTTCCTCTTTGACTTCCAAAATGAAGCTATCAGTTGAGGAAGCTTTTAACCATTATAAGAGTTTCCTTCATTACATCAGTGTTGAAGAGGGCCAAAATAAGCAGAGAAAAATCAATAAAAAGATTTCCTATTTCTTAAGATACTAACGCAAGAGTATTTGCCTCATTTTCTCTATTAGACAGAAGTAGGACTCTTGGCTCTTCCTAAGCAGTGTAGAAAGCTTGTGGCCTTCAGATCTGATGCACTGGTGACCTCTAGAGGCACAGTCGTGGCTCAGACTGAGCAAAAAGATCAAAAACCCATTGTTTTGAGGAGTGGAATACATTTGAGTGATACAAAATAAATTTTAGCTAGTTTGCTCAATAGCATAAGAGATTTCAATAAATTCTCTTTTCTCCAGAGAGTATTTCCAAGGTTTTCTCTTTAGAGAGAAGTTGGATGAAAATCAAAGATAGACTTTATTTCCCTCTTCACAACAGATTCTCAATGTAATGGAAATATAAGGTTTACTTAAATGCCTATCTACCTATTCTTTGTCAAATCCTTTAGTGCCCTGCTGAGTTCATGTCACAAGAGTTTGTGAATGATGTCAGAAAAAGCATTCAAAGATGTTACTCTTTTTCCCCCAAGATCATGATGTATTTATTATATTTTTAAAATCTCTCAGCATAATATATATTTTTAAAATTTTATTGAATCACCGTGAGATAGTTACAAGCTTTCATGTTTGGGTTACAATCTCACAATGATCAAACACCCATCCCTCCACCAGTGCACATTCCCCACCACCGATATCCAGGGCATATCCCCCCTTTCCCATCCTCCCCCTGCCTCCATGGCAGACAATATTCCCCATACTCTCTCTCTACATTTGGGCATTATGGCTTGCAATGTCATCATGTCATCATGTTTGGTCCATTATCTACTTTGGGCATGCATCTCCCATCCCAACTGGTCCTCCACCCATCATTTTCTTAGTGAACCCTTCTCTATTCCATCTGTCTTAAAGAAGTTACTCTTAAATCTGTAATAGGACCTGGCTTTTCCCAAAGTTCAGTGAAGACATTAACCATGTTTACCCATATTTTCCCTCAGAAGCAGTACATTCCATCCCATTAGCTGGGGTTGGTTTGGTTCTCAAGACCACAGAGAATCAAACATTGACTTAAGTCCTTATAGCACAATGAGTTACTAGTCTCCCTTAAGGTTTCCAAAGGTTCTGGGACAGGGACACCTTTCCCCTCTCACAGAAACCAGGAGCCTTGAAGTACTTTCTTTTTTAAAAACCAAAGTAAAATGCATACAATGAGATGAACAGAAACCAGCATTATACCTCCATGTGCAATAGGTCTTCTTAGTCACAGAATTATTGACTAACAAATAGTTTTTACTCAAAATTATATATACATCTTGATAATTTGCTCACTAAATCGTACACATTCTCTTATATTCAATAGCATCTCTGTAAGATAAGTGTTGTCTTCATTTTACAGATGAGAAAAAGAAAAAGAAACTTGAAGAAAATCATACATCTGTGTAAAAGGGTTCTTATATGTGCCTCATATTATTTGAGCAGTCTTTTTATGCTCGATGATAAAAATAATAGGCAACTATTATTCGAGCAGAAAAATACTGCTGCCACAGTAATTAAATCTATTCACTTTTTACATGAAGGGGCAGTATTAGTAAAATCATGTGACTGCGGCAGCATACTTCAATAGCAGAGCTAGAGCTAATACCAGATATTTTTATTCCCAGGCGACTGCTTGCATGAATCATTCTGCAAAATTCATAATAATTACCTTCTTGCCTTTGCAGAAGCTATATGTAGATGGTCAACAGAGGATCAACATAAAAACATAAAGTAATTCTCCTTTAACACCATTTACCTCACTTTTTGTCTACAATGGAGAGGCTTTTCTTTGTTTTCAGGACCGGCCATGATTCATCTAAGATTCCTACCTCTTATCCACAAAAGGACTTCTTCACCATAGTCTCCTCTGTGCAACTCCATTTATTTATATCTAACTAAAAACTAAAATTGGATTCTCCAGGACAGAATCAAAAGACTAACTTAATAAAGAGAGACAGGTCAAAAGTTCAAGATTTAGGAAAGAATAATGGAAATGATTTGACAACCATAAGTTATTTTTTGAATCAGAAATTTCCTTCTCTTGGAAACAGCTCATCTTATGATTTTTTGGAAAATTTCATTAGTCTCTCAATAGGTTCATTTTTCACCAGTTTCATTTTCAAGTTCTACAAAAATATTTTTTTATTTTGTTAAAGTTCACAAATAAGTGATAAAATGGTGGCATATTTTATGTTAGACCATTTTACTGATAGAAGACACAATGATGTTTAAAAACCCCACAATGGGGTCAGAGTGATAGTACAGTGGGTAGGGCACTTGCCTTGCATATGCCCGACCAGGGTTCAATCCCTGGCATCCCATATGGTCCCCAAAGCATTGCCAGGAGCAACCCTTGAGCATCGCTGATGTGACCCAAAAAATACAAAAATAAATAAATAAATAAATAAACAAAATTTTAAAACCCTCACAAAACTATAGAATATGTCATTGAAGAATTGGTCCTCAATTAAGTTTTTTTCTCTATATCTTCTTTTAGCTGCCCGACAATTGACAATTTCACAGTCCCTCAAGTTAACACATTTTAGGTAGATAATAGCTCTTTTGAAAGACTATCAATAAGATCTTTTAGCAGTTCTGCTGAAGATTTGTTAAGTCAAGAAGCTAAAGCTAGTGACAAAATGGTGGGCTTGGGGATTATCTGGGAATTTCAGTCATCGCTATCCCCATATCATGGTTGATGACAGACTTTTTTCAGCAACTTCTCTGTGCATTAACAGGAAGGAGTTTCTAGGAACCAAAAAGATTTTCAAGACCTGTTGTTAAAAAGCAATAGGCCTCCTTCATTATTATCAGGAGCTACCCCAGGAGCATAAAATAGAAAAAGTGAAAGCTAGAGAGCTAGTACAACAGTCAGGTTGCATACCTTGCATGTAGCCAACTTGGGATGAATCCTAAGTATTCCATATCGTTCCCTGAGCACCTCCAGGAATAATTCCCTGAGCACTTCCAGAAGTAACCCCAGAGCATTGCTATGTGTGACCCAAAAACAAATAAGCAAACAAAACAGAGAAAGGGACATCTCAACAACAAACAGTGTTGGGGTAAATGAGTAACCATGTACCCTCCAAAATGAAACTGTCTTGATATTTTAAACGATGCACAAAACTTATTTTATTTAATATTTTATTTTTTTTTTTGCTTTTTGAGTCACGCCTGGCGATGCACAGGGGTTACTCCTGGCTCTGCACTCAGGAATCACTCCTGGCGGTGCTCAGGGGACCATATGGGATGCTGGGAATCGAACCCGGGTCGGCCGCGTGCAAGGCAAACGCCCTACCCACTGTGCTATTGCTCCAGCCCCACAAAACTTATTTTAAAATAAATTAAGAGCATATCAGAAAGATAGAACAGTGAATAGCGTGGTTGTCTTATGTGTAACTGATCCAGATTCTATCCCTGGCATCCCATACAGTCCCTGAGTCCCACTAAGAAGGATCCCGGAGCACAAAGTCAAGGGTAATATCTGAGCACGGACAGATGTGTATCATCCCCCTCCAGGCCCTCTGGACCAAAAAGGAGTTAAAAATTTGAATGCCGTACCTAGAAGCATAAAATAAAGCAATCATTGGAAAATAAATCCATGATATTTGCTTCTGAGGTGTCTTATGGATTTTTACTCCAAATCAAGGCAAATTAAACAAATGAGAACAAAAGAAAGCAGATATACAAATGGAATTCTATAACATAAAAAAAGGTTTCTGCAAAGCAAAAGATCATATTATTAAAATTAAGGTATTTTAATGAATGAAACACTATTTGCAAAATATATCCAACAAAGAATTAGTATTAAAAATAAGTAAGGAGCTCACAAAATTTATCACAAGGAAGCAACAGATCACAGCAAAAATAATTAATAGTAATAATAATAGGAATAGCTGAATAAATACTTAAACAAGAAAAATATATAGATATCAACATATATACAAAAATGACCATTATCATTCAATATCAGTAAATGCAAATCAAAACCATGATAATATATTTCCTCATACCAGTGAGAATATTCTACATCCTAAAGGCCAGGAAAGGTAGGGTGGGTGAAAAAAAATGCTCATTCACTGCAACTGCCAAATGATTCACCATCTATGGAATATAGAATGGAGTTTTCAAACTAAAACTAGAATTATCATATAATCCTGGTATCACTTTCCCAAACAAAAAAAACAATTCAAAATACTATGTAGAGATCAACATTTATTTCAGTCTTATTTATAGTAGCCAAATCTAGAAATAATCCAAATTTTCAATGATTTATGTGGTGATAAAGATAAGTGTATGTGCACAATGGGATAATAGCTATAATCAAAAATTAATGTCTTCCTACATATGAATGAAAATGGAGGGATTCCTGTAAAGACGATAAGGAAAAAGACAAATACTATATGATCCCATTCATACAGGGAATATTGAGAACCTAAGCAAAAGAACAGGAAAATAAACCCCTTAAACTCTAAACAAAGACCTGAGAGCCACCAGTGGAGAATCAGTATAGGAATCAAAAAGAAAGGCAATACAATGAAGTATGGTGGGAGATATTGGTACTTTGGTGACAAGTATGGTATGGTAACTCATCCTTTGAAGCAATGTGAAATATACCTCCCAGAACATAATACTCATAAATTAATGTCATAACAATAAAAAGGAAAAATTTAAGACAAAAATTTAAGTAAGTGAATTCCCATGTAAGCTATAGGAATCGAATCATCCATTAGATCTTTTAAAATCTTATAAAATCAATAGGAAAATTTTCATGTTGACTAGTCAGTAACCTGGAATTTTAGTGAGTTTTATAGAAGTTCCAGGAGATCAGTAAGTCATGAACACCAAGGGGTTGCTCATAGCTGAAAAATTATAATGGAGTAGAAGGAAGAGAGTTTAAGAGCTCTGATGTTTTAATGCTCTTCCTGAATTTTGATGTCTCACCTGCCCTGTCCAATTTTCAAGGCCAGTGATCCAACTGACACTGCAACAAGCACTAATTAGAAAGGTCCTTTCAAACCTCTCCTCCATTCTTTTCCCACAATGGAGCAGTTCAGAACAGAACTACAGCAGGGATCCCAGGTTATAGAAAACTGAAGACCTTTCCTGAGTTTTATATACCTTTCACCTTTTCTGAGTGTCTACCCTAGCAAAGGTTGGTTAGTAAAGAGCTGGCAGGGGGGCTTCAAATGTCAGCTATTATCTCTGAAGTGGTCACTTATTGATGCAGGTCTCAGGTTCACTGAACTGTTATCTAATCTTTCAACCTTCCTTCAGTTCTGCAGCAAGAAAGGTTGGCATGTTTCCAGAAAGCAAGCCTGACTTTCTCAGAGAGAAGATGCCTAATAATAATTACAAGTAGAGGCAAAGAGAGCTTTCTGCGAAGAGAGAAAGGGAGATTTCAGTTAACTTTCTCTGCATACTGAGGAGGCAAATCAATAGGTCTTCCTGATATAATAAAACACAAAAGTAATACAGAATAAATAAGGATCTGACTTACAGACACAAATTATGTTTCCATGTTGATATATATATATATTTAATTGATGGTTTTCCATCAGTTATAGGTTGTTTGGGACCTGAAGAATATAAAAATGGAGAGGAAGACTATGACAGCAAAGAGCTCAGTGATATCCAGGCTAATACAGAATTTCATTCTGGAAAGATGTTTTTATTGAGTTAATTGTCTAGTGTCATTTCAAATGATTTTCCAGGAGAAGAAGGATAAGCTGGCTTACCTCAGAGCTCATGAGGCAAAACACAGACACTCAAAGAAAGATGAAGTCTGTAAACAGAGGCCATAGCTGCTCTCCAAGAGAACTGTGAAGCACTAGTTTGTCAGAGAATATATTAGGAACATTTTAGACACCTGGACAATCTTTTTCACTGCATCTATCATTGTGGAAATTAAGACTGATTCTATGTACATTTTAGCAGTTGTTATCAAGTCAATGAAAATTTATTTTGCTTTATTTATATGCCCAAGATAAGCCTGTGTGAAAATTTTAGTGTCGTATTTATGAATTGGGAGGAGAGAAGTTGACAAAGCAAACTATTCCCACTGCCTTTCTGGTGCCAATAGTGATAGGTGCATGAGAACTTTTTTTGAGGCAACTCATTCCTGATTTCTTGCTTTGTTACTTCCAGAACTTTGCAAAGAGTTCACTAGGTACTAGTTTACTAGTTACTATATAAGTCCTTAGTAAGTGGTATCCCATTTAATTCTCACAACAATTTTTGCACACTAGGAAATTATTTAAAATTTTATTATACTCTTCTGAGGAAGAAATGGAGGCAATGGTTGGTTGAATTAAGTCTATTATACAAAAGCCAAGCAATAAGTAATGCATGGGGATATGACCTGCAAAAATCATATCCTTATTCTTATTCTCCTTCTTTTAACAACATTCGATGCTAAAAAGTCACAAGAGTCTATTTCTAAGAGCAATTGCTCTGTTCAGATCATTGGTTTTTCACTTTGCTGGAGCTGTAACACTTTAGTTCTATGGCACCTTAGCGCAAAACAAAAATGTTTTTGTTCAGTTAAATATAAGCAATCACCTTGACATTTTAGAACATTCTAAGGACAGGAAACTCTTTTGATTTATTTTCTACTCACTCAGATTATAACATTTTCTCTTGTAGCCCATGTTTACGGTATCTGATGGAGACTAACATGCTTTGAAGATCAAAGTAGAAAGAATGACTTTTGACAAGATGACTTTTAAATTGCACTAAAAAGAATCAGCAAAAACTTCTATTTTTCTAAGAATATATATACACATATATATATTCTTAGAAAAATACATTACTCCATAATAAGTTTATGGCTCCATAGAAGTCTTCAGGAAAATTATCACTGTTTCTAGCTCAAAATGTTAGATTGCCTCTTGGATAACTCAAAATGACCTACTGCACACAACAGGCACACCCTCCTCTCTAGACACTGCTTGGAGGTAAGCAAGAAAGGAGTCTTGGATCTTGAATGGGTGGTCCCATATGCTCAAGGCTCTCTAAAAGGTCTATGTCAATGGTTCAACTAACCTGCTTATCCATAAAGACTCATATATGACATTGGGAAGAGGAAGACAAAGCTTCTCTTCCATTAGGAACTCCTGAGGTCAGGCTATCCTAGGGTCAGTTCTATGAAAGGCCTGAATCCTTTTAGTATCTTTCTAGTCTCTGCATAGGACTTCTGACTGTCATTTTTTAATGTGTTTTTCTTATTTATAATTGTTTCTCTTTCATTAAGATAGAGTCCATATGGGAAGGTAGATATTTTTGTTTTCCTATACTTTCACTTCAAAATACCTATGCTTGGAAGAGTGCCTGGCACATATAAGATTCTCAATAAAAATAGAACATTTGAAATAATGAATATTTAGTACTATTCTAATAAATGTTGTATATTGCCCCTAAGTTTCTTTTAATCAATTAATTAAAAGTAAAGAACAATTCAATCAGAGCTTTTAGTTTAAGGTTTTCTATATTTAATATATTAGATTGTACTATATGAAGCTTGAGTAAAACTGATAGCCAAGTATGGATGATTTCATATAGTGCAATTTCATAGCAATATCCACATTAATCCCATGTTCAAGTTTAGCACTCTCTCACAATCTAAGCTCAACGATGTAGCCAGAGGCATCCCACTCACTGAATAATACACTGCCTCTCCACTACTTAAGGGAGGTGGAAAAAAAATCCCTCTGTATGGCATACCATGCTTCAAAGACCCTAAAGCTTCTCACCCCATTTTCATTCTTCATTTGGCTTCTCAACACACTTGTCACTTCCAATTACATGCTCCCTACTGCTAAGTGCCATCCTCTTTTAACACTAGGCCATCCCAACCACCACCTCTATCACCATAACTTATAGTCAAACCTCAGTTACTTAGTTCCTGATTTTCTCTTAGGTCTTATCTGAGTTTTCAAGTTTTCAAGTAATTTGGGTTCTTCTTTGTAACACATTTTTCAAACATTTCACTTCTGTTTGTGCAAATTTATAGTAGTGTCTATCTTTTCCACAAAGAGGATTTTGATTATTACTCTGAGACTGAATATTACTAAAATATTTTGAATAATGTAAGGATTTACAGTTTAAAAGAGTTATCATTAATACCATTAAGACCATAGGACCAGAGAGATGACTCAAAGATTTTTTTTTCTGTTTATTTTTTTTAAATTTTGTATTAGAGAATCACTGTGATGTACAGTTACAAACTTATGAACTTTTGTGTTTGCATTTTTCTCATACAGTTATGGTTTACCCATCCCTCCACCAGTGCCCATAAATTCTTGAGCACATGGTTTATATGCAGAGAACCTGTGTTCACAGCCTGGCCCTGAGCACTGCTGTGAACAATCCTCCAGCAGGACCTAGGAGAAGGCCCTGAGCACTGTGAGAGGCTCAAAAGCACAAATTTTAAAAGAGATGAAAAAAGTGAATACTGCTATATACTGAATTCCTTAAAATGTATGCTGGGAAAAAAAAGTATGTATATTTGAGACCAAAAATCTTAGAGCAGTATTTCTTCTGAAAGATTTTAAATTTAGCCCCAAATCAGCTCTTGAGAATATTTACATGTGACTTTTTTTAAATTTATTTATTTTTAATTAGTGAACCACCGTGAGGGTACAGTTACAGATTTATACACTTTTGTGCTTATGCTTCCCTCATACAAAGTTCGGGAACCCATCCCTTCACCAGTGCCCATTCTCCACCACCAGTAAACCCAGCGTCCCTCCCACCCTCCCCAATCCCATCTCCCCTCACCCCACCCTGCCACTGTGGCAGGGCATTCCCTTCTGTTCTCTCTCTCTAATTAGCTGTTGAGGTTTGCAATAAAGGTGTTGAGTGGCCACTGTGCTCAGTCTCTAGCCCTCATTCAGCCCACAACTCCCTTCCCCCATATGGCCTTCGACTACATTATAGTTGGTGATCCCTTCTCTGAGTTGCCCTTTCCCCAGAATGTGAGGTCAGCCTCCAAACCATGGAGTCAACCTCCTGGTACTTATTTCTACAATTCTTGGGTGTTAGTCTCCCAAGAGAATATTTACATGTGATTTTTTAAATATTTGAATAACAAATAGCCTGAATACATATTAGAAGGCTCATTAACACATGGGATGAAGTGGGGGAAGGGAATGATACCCTACAGCAAATTAGATAAGCACAATTATTTTTCCGTGTACAAATATAAGGGAAATATTTTTTTCCTTTTCATGTCCAGATGGATATGCCACAGTCACTTCATAAATGTGACCTGAGAAAATTAAGTTAAAACACAGGATAAGCATGTAAGTGTCTGGTGTGGGTGCTTTCTAATATAACTCCAGCAGAAACTGAAATCTGTTTCATCCTACACAGCTGCTAGATCTAAGGATATACTCTGTCAGTTGGACACTAACTAATGACTTTCATGAAGTGAAACCTAAAAGAAATGTGAAAACTGGATCATTTCTTTTATTTTAATCAGAATTTTGAGACTGCATAAAAAGATAAGACGCCATCATACAAACATTGTAGACTGGTTGATGAGATCACAATTAAAGCCCCAGAAAATTTAAATATCTGAAAAGACTTGTTTGAGGAATGGGGTCATGATTGCTTGCCTCTGTCACTTGAACATGTGTGAATACTGATGCTTATATAGCCATGTAAGCATGTGTACACACACACACACACACACACACACACACACACACGCACACACACACCCCACATAAACAGAAAGGCAGAGATCAGAGTGATGTGGGCACAAACTAGGGTATGTCAGCAGCCTCCACCAGAATCATAAAGAGACAAGGAACATAATTTTCTCTTAGGTCTCTTGAGGGTACTGATACCTTCATTTTGCTTTAGTAGTTTTAGCAAAAGGTTCTTTTTAATTAGTAACAATGATCATTGAAAATGAAATAGTAAAATTCAATAACCATAGAAAAAATGAATAGAGGAATTAGATACAGCTATTATGTCCACTTCATAAACTAAGAATTGGTATATGTCTGATCTAAGTGTGTTGGCCATGATTATTGACAGGGAGGACTTTGTTTCTTATTGACCCCAGCTTTCTCTCTTGTAATTCAGTGGCTTTTATTCCTAATATACATTAGAATAATTTATCTGTGGGATCAAGGAGCCTATGTGTTCTCTCTTTTTTTTTTCGTTTCTAAATTCCTCATGTGACTTAAATCTCTGACTAGGTTGGAAAACTGTTTAGACCAAGTTCTTTACATGTGCTGAAATCCCATGGATAACCCCAAAGGCTTAAAAGCATTAGTACCTCAAAACTTGAAAAATGCAGTTGACCCTTGAACAATGTGAGTGCTAGGGACACTGAAACTCTCCCTCCCACTCTGCACATAGGAACCAAAGTCACTGGATATTCTATTTCCTTAGAATCAGTCCTCTATCTCTTAAGGTTCCGCATTCCTGAACTCAATTGAATGTGGGATTGAATTTAATTCAGTGGAATGCAGAACCTCTGGACATAGAAAGCAAGCTCAATTTACTGGGGGAGGAGGGAATCTGACAATAAGTGAACCTATGAATGTCTAACCAATATCTTTCAAAGGTCAGTTCTATACCTATCCAAGTATGGGACTGGAACAATAGTACAGTGGGTAGGATGTCTGCCTTGCATGGGACTGACATAGGTTCAATCCCCAACATCCCATATAGTCAGTCCCCTGAGCACCACCAGGAATAATTCCTGAGTGCAGAGTCAGGAGTAATCCCTGAGTATCGCCAGGTGTGACCCCCCCCAAAAAAAACCCAAAAATAAAAAAGAATAGATAACAAATATTCTGCAAAGATGCACCAGGCAAGTAGAAAATAAGACTGTTTAGGGTCTTTTACATGTAAGGACTACGTGGGCAAACATAGAATAGAAAATTGTCCGAGTTTACTCTATACTTTTATGGGTGCCTGCTGATTAACCTTGTGAAATGCCCCAGCCACTGATCTTCAAGTACCTATTGTATGTTAATGTCTCCATCAACTTAAACAATGTCATCTCTGGAGGGGGAGCAATATGGCATTGAATAAATAGCTGGCCTGTGAGACCACTCATGGTTAATCAGGAGATCTAAAATTTGAACAACCCACAGTTGTCTGTCTCCTTATGGGTTTGTCTGGCTCATTTTCTGACTGATCCCCTCAGGTTGAAGGTGATTATCTGTTAGACAAAAATGATGCTTATTTGCCTTTTTAACTCATTACAACCCCACTGGATGCTCTATGTACTGTAGAACTTCAATTACCTTGTGTGAACGACTATTGAATTACTACACAGTACATAATGAATCAGAAGCACTGTTCTTATCAGCATTGCATTCATCACAGGCCCTTGTGATTCAGATTTGCTTTAAGTTCTCTCAAAACATCTGTCCTTGGACACATTCTGAGCACACTGATCACTAGTTTGTCTTGAATTAACATTCATTCCTCAGTGAATCAGCAAACTCCTATGACATACCTCCCCCACCATGAAATAAGATTATTGTGCATCACCACTCCATGTTAATGACAATCACAGAAATGAAAAAGTTCCCTATCTTAAGATTGAGTATTATGAAAGTAACCTTTTGTGGGTGTTATATAAGAACATGTTGTAAGCAAAATTTATAATTGGGCTTATTCACTTTTTGTTTAGTTTTTAAAAATTAGCTTACATGAATTTGTGAGTAACCTTGCAGAATTACTAAAATGAGATTCATCCTGGGAATCAATTCCAAATACTTTCAAAGATTATGGGTGAATTAATTTCTAAGCAGTGTCATGAAAGAACAGATTTTCCTAGAAAGTGTTGAGAAACCTATTTATCAAAAACATGCCAACTATATTTTATCAATGCCTAGCTCAATACTCCACAAAAAGATTATTATTATTCTAGTGCATGAAAACATGTTTTTGAATAAGTTTGACAGTGCAGAAGACATTAAAAGTAGAACATTTTTTTCATGGATGTGAACTATCTTACTATGACTTCTGCTTATTATCAATTCTAATTCCAATCAGAGTCAGAGTAGATGCTTCTGGTAATAGAATACACAGCAAGGACAAAAAATGGTGTTGATTTTTTTCTCCATAAGCTTATTTCATCCTGACTACACTCATGAAAAACATTACTGGATAAAACTGATGTTTTAGAGCATGAGCCCTGAACCACTCTTCTGTTTGAATCTGTATTTGGTCAGTAACTAGTTATTATAATCTTGGGAGAAAGTTTTTTCCTTTGGGGTAATACCCAATAATGCTCAGGAATTACTTCTGGCAGTGCTTGGGGGACCATATGGAGTGCCAGGGGTCCGCCACATGAAAGGCAAACACCCCACCTGCTGTGCTATTTCTCTGATCCCCAGATTGGTGGGAGTGGAAGTTTTTTAATCTCTCTCATAAATACCTATAATCATATCGCATAATTGTTGAAAGGACAAAATGAATTAACATAGGTAAAGATTTTAGTGTAGGATTTGGCACAAGTTAAATATTATATGAGAATTTCTATTACTATTACTGGATATTCCATAATCCTTTTATACCTATTCTTTCTCTAAATGATCTCATCTAGTCCCATGTCTTTAAATGTGATCTAGGATTCATAATAATCCAAATGCATTGTTCCAACACTGGTTACTGCTCTAAGAATGAGACCCCTGCTGTTCAAATGTTTTTGACAAGCCCATTGGATATCTTTTGCACATTTTAAAATTCATTAATCTAAAAAAAAAACAACTCTTAACACCTCCCCCAAAATACACTTCTCTCCAAATATTTTTTAGTAAGTAGCATAGCCATGTACACCACTGCTCAGGACAAAATCTTTTTAGATTTTTAACCTTCTGAATTGGTAAAATAATACATTACATTATTTACCATACTATTAAGGATAAGTTTTCATGACACAACATTCCAATGCCTCACCCTCCACCAGAGTGCCTGTTTCCCTTCACCATTGTCTCCTGGTCCCCTCTTGTCTACATAACCCCTTCCCACCTTTATTGGTTCTGTATATGCATTTTCATGTTCTTTGCCTTTGTTCATATGTTATTTCCTTACTGTGTTTCTTTATGTCCCATAAGAAGATATCATGAAACTTATATATAACTGGATCAACATGGAAAGTATCATGTTGAGTGAAATGAGTCAGAAAGAAAGAGACAGACATAGAAAGATTGCACTCATATGTGGAATATAAAGTAGCAGAGAGGTACAAGCTTGGAATTATGCAATTTCTGGCAGAAATTTCTCTGGACTTAGTTACTAAAATACTAAAATAGAGAAATCCTAAACCGTGATGCTGCCATTGCGGCCGCTCGACCTTATATCTCTTCTTTTCAGCAATGGAAAACAAATGATCAAATGCTTCCTTTTCAGCAGGTCCGACTTTGGGGGGAGAAACTCTAAACAATAATAGTGAGTTTTTTTGTTGAAATATTGAATGTAATCAAAGTAAAGTGAAAGTAAAGTAAAATTTATCAGTTACACAGGTCAGGTGGGGGAGGGAGGGAGGTATACTGTGATTCTTGGTGGTGGAATATGTGCACTGGTGAAGAGATGGGTGGTCAAGCATTATATAACTGAGACTTAAACCTGAAAGCTTTGTAACTTTAACATGGTGATTCAATTAAAAAAATAAATTAAAAAAAGAAAAGAACTCATTCTGTATAAGTCTCTCTTTCACAGTTTGTGATAACTTGTTACAGCAGCAATGGGAAATGAATATACGACTTAAAAAATGTTGAAAAATATTTTTATTTCTAAATTGGGGGAAAAACAATGAAGTACAAGTCAGAATTCAAGTCTTATTCTCATAGATATTTCAATCTAATGGAGGACAAAAACAAAAGTAGATAATAAAAAATATAGTATATGGTAAAGTAGAAGGTAATAAGCATTAGGATTAAAAATAAATCAGAGCAGAGAGATGGGAACACCTGATTAGGGGTAATTGAGGCTTAGACTAGTATTTTTAGAGAAGATCTCAGTAAGAATCAGACTTAAACAAATACTTGCAGGAGGGGCAAAACCCAGCAATGCAGTCAAGGAATAGAGGTGCTAAGCAGAGGGAACAGCTAAGGAGCATTTCAATGGGGATTGGGAGTAGAATGCTTCCTGGTGTATTAAAATCAACATGCCAGTGAGGCTGGTAGAGAGGAGTGAGAGGACAGTAACTGGACTCAGATCGGAGCGAAGGTGGGGCGGGGATGGGAAATGTCTGCAGGAGTCTATTGCAGGCATCTGCAGGAGACATTGCAAGGAAAGGAATATATTTTTTTCAAATAAGAGGGGATCCTTCTTCCCAAATGAATCTCAAAATGGATTAACTCCCTACAGAGATATCTCTGGACTCCAACCATTTACAATTTTAGGACCCAGAAGTTTGCTGCTGCTTTCGCAGCTGCATGACCTCTCATGGTAGTCATAATACACAATAGAAAGTAAATAATCTAGCATCTGTCCATCAGGCAGGCTTGAATGGTGGTGGGAAAATTCAAAATAATGGTGGTGGGAAGGTGTAACGGTGGTAGGATTGGTATTGAAATATTAAATGTAATCAATTAATGTGAACAACCTTATGAAAATAATTTTTTTAAAAAAAGGGGGAGCCTTTTGAGGAAAACACTATTATCACCTGATTTCCATCTTAAAAAAATTTATCATACCTAGTAGTATAAAAACCTGGGGTGGATATTCCAAGCTGAGCCACAACTCCCTAGCCCCGTTCCCCACTATATAATGGACAAGGTGGGCTAGCTCCTACCTTACCAAAGCCCTGGTCATCATTCCCACACTCCAACACCTCAGCCATGCCCCCACCGGACTTGACTGCCTCAGGACTGAGCCTCACAGACTGCCCAGTTAAATATTCTGGATTTCCTGGAACACATGGCCACATTCATGGCCTAGTGACATCTCCAAACTCTACACCTCTAGCACACCAGATTGGATGGGATATAACCTAAAAGCTAACCAATCTTGACTAACAAAAATATTAACATAGAAATCTTAACTTGAAACAACAGCTTATTAAATTCTCAGATAAGAATTTAAATGTCTCCAGAGTGAGACACAACAACGTTCACAAATTTTCTTCTACATAATAATATTTTTAATCATTTCATTAACCAATTAGTAGTAACAAGCATTATAAAATAAATCACTGCCCCTACAGGGGCAGGCTGGAGGGCTTTTTAGGAAAATGAAGATAATGGTAGAGGGAACGTGACAGTGGTATGGGATTGGTGTTGGAATATGAATGCCTGAATTAATAGTCAGAAACAACTTTGTAAACCACAATGTTTAAATAAAGTGTGTGGGGGGGATAAAATAGATACAATCTGGAGATTTAAAATAAAATTGGGTGGAACAAAGGAACAGGAGCATCAATTTAGAGGCTTGGCCATGCTCCAAGTAAGGGAGGGGGAGAAGGGGCTGGAGTTTGTCTGGGAGGTACCCCTGTCTGAAAAATGGAAGATTTGTTGTTAGCAAACTACTTATTCTAAAAAGTTGTCCACTATATTTTCTGCAATTTTTACTTCTTCATCTCTGAAATGAAGAGCTCTTTCACCTGTTACTATATTCCCACAAAAACTCCTTGAAATTTTTAATAATTTCAGACTACTGAGACATTGCAAAATTAGTATAGAAAGTTCTATTATACTTTTCTCCCAACTTGCCCTGATGAAAGCATCATAAATAACTATAGAACATTACAAAAATCAGGAAATTAACATGATTTAATGCTCTTAACTGGATATCTTCCTCATATTTCATCAGTTATTTACATGCATCTTATGTGTCTATGTTTATATATGTATATCTACAAATGTTATTTCACATTTATCTTTTCATTATAACTTCTATTATCAAGATTCTTCATCACAAAGAAACTCGCCCTTACTTTGACCACTTTACTTTTTAACTCTCTACTCATTCATAACTCCTATGGATTATCATCCTCTTCATCATTATAGTGTTGTCATTTCACAGAGATAGCATTATGAAATATTTTTCCTTATTTTAGTCACCCTAATGCCTGTAAGATAAATATGAGTTGTTTGTGTATATTAATACCTCAGTTTTCTCTAGTTGCTATGTATGAATGTACCATTCACCTATGGGAGGATGTTCTCATCCTTTACATTCTTTATATATTACAAATGACGATATGTAATACCATCATTTACAATTTGATGACATTTTAAGTAAAGCTTCTATCAACATATGTGAACAAGTTTTTGAGTAAAAGTTTTAATTGCTTGAAGAAGAATAATCAAAAAAACAAATATTAGAATCCTAGTATAAATATATGTATAACTTCATTAAACAACTGCCAGACTCATCTCTAGAGTAATTAATCTATTCTGCATCCCAACCAGCAATGAAAGAGAGATTTAGTTGCTCTAAATATTTGTCAGAAGTAGATGTTGCCAGTGATCCAGAAAAAAGGGAAAAATTTAAGTAAATGTCAATAGTTTTATTTTGGTGCTTATAATAAATAGGTATGTTTTATCTTATTGTGACTTTAATTAGCCCATTCTATGTTGCCTAATTAAGTCAAATATCTATATTTTCATTGTTTTATTTGCCATCTTCTGTCCTCTCTTATGAAGTGTGGTGAAAGATCTGCTCAAAATTTTTTGACTATTTTTATCATTGAGTATCTTTTTTGCTACTGAATCTATCATGTTCTTTATGTAGTCTGTTTACAAGTCTTTTTTTGTCAGATAATGTATTTTGAAGAGTTTTGCCTCATCTCTAACTATCCTCTCACTATTTTCAAAGAATATTCCTCAGAGCAATATTTCTCACAAAGTCCAATTCATTAATTTTTTTTAGTTAGCAATATTTTATTTTATTTATTATTTTTTTAATTTTTTATTGAGTCACCATGTGGAAAGTTACAAAGTTTTCAGGTTTAAATCTCAGTTATACAATGCTCGAATACCCATCCCTTCACCAGTGCCCATATTCCACCACCAAGAATCCCAGTATAGCTCCACCCCGCCCCCTCACACCCCAAACCCCCCCACGCCCCTAGCCCCCCCACCCTAAGCCCCCCCCCCAATTCATTAATTTTTATGGAATGGCTTTTTGAAGTTATGTTCTGGAGTTCTTTATTTATTCCTATTTTCTGAAGATTTTCTTCAATGCTCTTTTTTAAATTTTAAAAATAGATTTACTCACGACATTTACATATCTGATTAATTTTGAGCAAGCTTTGTATAACATGCAAATTTCAGTAGAGGTTCATTTCTGCCCCAGTGATATCCAATTGTTTGAATGCCATCTGCTGAAAAGCCTGTAATATATTTATTGAATTATTCTGCACTTTTTGGCCATACATATGATCATTTTCTTTCCTATCACAGTTTTAATGTGAACTTTTTCTGTCCCTTCTCCCTCCCTCTTTCCTTCCTTCCTTCCTTCCTTCCTTCCTTCCTTCCTTCCTTCCTTCCTTCCTTCCTTCCTTCCTTCCTTCCTTCCTCCCTTCCTTCCTTCCTTCCTTCCTTCCTCCCTCCCTCCCTCCCTCCCTCCCTCCCTTCCTTCCTTCCTTCCTTCCTTCCTTCCTTCCTTCCTTCCTTCCTTCCTTCCTTCCTTCCTTCCTTCCTTTTCTCTTTCTCTCTGTCTCTCTGTCTCTGTCTCTCTCTTTCTCTCTCCTCTCTCCTCTCTCTCTGATGCCCTCTTTGTTTTCAGGACATTTGGCACAATACCAAGGCCACATTAAAAACAATGAATACATGAATATAGGTTTATTGCATGAAAAACACTTGGCTTTATTGGATTTTATAAGTGATGGTTCAGCTAGTCAGCTTACATTTTGAGAGGCAATAAAAGGCACCACACTTTATATGTTATATGTTATTATATGTTATCTGCTCTAATATTTAATGCATGTCTATCTGTTTACATAACTTACTAGCTTTATCAATCAAATAAAATATCTCTATAACTTCTATATGCTGTTAAAAATATACACTCTAAGAGAAATATAGTATGAATGTTGTCTTTTATTTAATGAACTTGTATTTTTCAATATAGCACACTAGTAGTAAGTAGGGATTTCATGGTCAAACAAAACTTCAATGATACCTACAGAGACAATATTAACTATCTATGTAACCTTGGCCAGATCCTTTGATTATTTTAGTTTCAGTCAACATTAGCAATTGTCTAATAATAGCACACTTCTTTAAACTGACTCATAGCTTTGTGCAAGTACCTTACTCCTATATCATCTCTCATGCCCCAATAAGCACTATAGCACTGTCATCCCATTGTTCATCAATTTGCTCGAGTGGGCACCAGTAACAAGTGTGAGACTTGTTGCTATTGTTTTCAGCATATCGAATATGCCACAGGTAGCTTGCCAGGCTCTGCCGTGTGGGCGGGATACACTCAGTAGCTTGCTAGGCTCTCCAAGAGGGAGGAGGAATCGAACCCTGGTCAGCTGCGTGCAAGGCCCAACAACACCTGGCAAGCCCCAATAAAAAGAAAAAAAATACATTACCAAAAGTGAGAAAAGTAACAAGTAATCATAAATCAATCACTTAATGATTCCAAAATTTACTTAACTGTTAAGTTATTAACAAAAGCCATTCCCCGGAACATTCATAAGGAAAAGAGGCAAAGAAATCAGTTTCTCAAAGGCAGAGCAATAGGGAGCTGACTGAGGAAACTCGTTTATGCTCAGGCATGGCTTCACAGCAGAAGACACTGAACCACTCCTCTGAATTCTGTAAACAAAGACCCTGGCATCTAAAACAGACTGGAGACAGAAAGAGTTACCTTCTCATCTTGTCTCTATAAAATTTATTTTGTAGATACTGTTTAGGTTCTCGAGGGCGCTGACCCAGGATTCACCTTTAATAGTCTATCTCTTGGGACTTTCCCTCAGAGCCTCCTGCAGGGTCAAGTGCACACGGTGAGCTCATGGGTACCAACAGTTTTCACTGTGACAGAATTTTGAATTTCAAATATATATATGTATCAAATAAATTAGACATTTGTAATATATAATATTATTTGTGTAACTCAATTGCATTTCCTTTTGATCTCTCTTCCAGACCATAATTGTTTGCTTTCCTATTTTATTCCTCTTTCAATAAAAGTTTTCTCAGAATTTGTCATTTTTTATTGTAGTAAATGGGGGTTACCTAAATCATCCTTGGCTCCAGTGTTTAGAGAGGAGAAAGAGAGAGGGGGAAAGAAAACAAGGGGTGGGAGAAGAAGAGAATGGGAAGTAATGGGTAAATAGACATCAGGGATTCGGTAGTACTGGTGATACGGGTGAGTAGTATAGCTAAATATCCAAACTGCAGACTCAAAAAAAGTGAAAATATGAAACCAAATCTATAACCACTGAAACTTTGTAATGTGCCTGTCCAGTTGACAGGCAGAGAACGGGCCAGCGGTTAGCGGTGGTAAGGGAATTAGAGAACACTGGTGAATGGAAGTTGACACTTGTGGTGAGATTGATGTTGAAATTATATTCCTAAAACTCAACTATCAATAACTGTAAATTATAGTTCTCTAAATATTTTTCATGAATTTCTTATTTTCTTTCTATGTGGTACTTTCTCTTATACATAAGATTGATTTTTCTCTCTTTGTTTTCTTTCTTATAAACTTTAAGTAAGAAAGGCAATGTGTATAATGCTTTTTCTCCATGACAGGCTTAGGTAAGCTTGCTTAAGATCAAGATAGAGGGGCTGGAGTGATAGCACAGCGGGTAGGGCATTTGCCTTGCATGTGGCTGACCCGGGTTCGATTCCCAGCATCCCATATCCTCCCCCAGCACCGCCAGGAGTAATTCGAGTGCAGAGCCAGGAGTAACCCCTGTGCATCGATGAGTGTAAAAAGCAAAAAAAAAAAAAAAATCAAGATAGAGGGGCCAGAGTGGTAGTGTAGTTGTTAGGGTATATGTCTTGCATGTACCTGACCATGGTTTTATCTCCGGCGCCCCAAATAATCCTCAGAGCCCACCAGGAATAATTTCTCAGAGTAGAGCCAAGAATAACCCTGAGTACAGCCAGGTATGGTCAAAACTAAAAAAAAAAACCTAAATAAAATATTTTCTTTTCTACTTCAAAAAATATATAATTCAATAAATAAATGCATTTAAGAGTTGAGCTGATCTAGGAAGAAAACCTGAAAATCTATTTCAATAGTCAAACTAAAAAAAAAAAACGATAGTTTGACCTCCAGGGTGAAAGACCACAGGATTGAAGGCAAATACAGTGTGTATTTTTTATAAAATCTGTGATAAATTGTGAGGAAAAGCATTAGCTTATATTCAGATGCCTGACGCTAGGATGAATAAAGATGTTACTGGTACCCGCTCGAGCAAATCAATGATCAACAGGATGACCGTGATATAGTGATACAGTGATGTATATGACATATGATCAAAGGAAACATCACTCTAAAGAAATCACTAGAACTCAATGTTTGATATGTTGGATATTAACCATAATAAACTACAATTAAATTAAATTTAAATTAAATTCAGTTCTTCAGTCATACTAATCTCATTTCAAGTGTTCATCAGCCATATGTAGCCAAGGAATACCAACATGCCATTACAAATAAAGAAGAATTCTGCAATGTATTACTGAAAAACTTTGTACCGACTAATACTAGACTAGATGAGAATTTTATATCAGTGATTACCAAGAGTTGTCACAACATTTACTTATTTTTTCAGGCTGTTTAATTACCAATATACACTTGATTTCTTATAAATATGTACTCTACAAATTAATAGATATACTCTTGAACTAATTGCATCAGTTTATTTCTATGTGCCATTTTCCCAACTCTCCTGGCTAAAATTTAGTGTAAGAGAATTACAAAAAATTGTATGTTACTTTGAGGGAAAAGAAGAAAGTCATTATCACAGTGGGAAGTATAACCCAATTGATGCTATGTGCATTTAATTGAATTTGCTGAAAATGCAGCCTGAGGAAATAATTTGATTTTAAAACTTAAATTTTAGAAGTGAGACTAGAAAACAAAAAGTGGGATAAGGAAAAAAGTAGTATAGTTCTCAGATGCTGAGCAAATGAATGGGTTATTTGGTATAATCAATGGAATCCAAATCTACTGGAGTTCTCAGGTCAGAGTTCTCCTTATAAGAAATGAGGACTATTCCTGAGGTATCAATTTGCCAACTATCCCAAATTTTCTGGAGCTGTACTGAATGTATCTTTAAGTCTATAAAGCATCCAGGCAGAATGATAAAATATCATTATCTTATATTGGAAATACCTTTAGGAGTGAGTTTGAATATCTCAGACGGGAACCACTAACATTTGATGTTTGGCTTCATCATTTCCAGTGGAGTGAAATAATTTTCTTTCATGTTTCTGTCAATCTTCTAATAGCCAAAAAAAAAAAAAAAAGGAAATTATACCTATTACCAAAGTAAGCCTAAAGGGATCTTTCAGTTAGAGTTAAGTGTAAAGAGATCATCACAAATTCAATTTTATACAAGTTCAGTTTAAGTTATCTTTGGATCATCCTGTAGAAATACCATGTAGAAAATTGGATAGATAAATCTGGAGCACAGATGAAAACCCCTTCAAAAAGATAGGCATTTATATGTCAGGTATGCGCATTTGAAGTTATGGAAATGAATGATGTTGCCCAGGAAGAGAGTCATCAATTAATGAAGATGTGGTATAGGTTTGAGCTTTCAGAAATTTCCCAATTCAGTGTATAGGAAGAACAATGTAAACCTAAGAAGAGAAAAGGAAGAGCAGGACCTTCTAGAGCACACGGGAAACAATAAGGGAAACAGTTAAATCAAGAAAGAGAGGACTCAAATTCTACATATACTTAAACCAACAAATGAAAATATCTCCCATGCACAGGTCAGATACAGAAGATCATCAGAGGTAAGTTTGTCATCTTAATTGAAATCTCTTAGAGGGGGAATTGGGTTCTGTGTCCTTTTTTAAAATATATGAAACAGTGCCAATAAAATAAAACTCAATTAAATACTTACATACTTACATTAATGTAAATTAGTAGTTAACAGCCTGAGCATAGAAAATTAGATTCTTTTCTAATAAGAAATAGAAGCATCAAATAATCCATCAGATTTCTATACATAGAATTCTCTGAATGCCTTATTAAATAAATGCTTTAAAATTTTTCCACCATGTAGACAATTTGATTTAAAAAGATAATGAAAGCAATGGTATGGCAGAGAAAATGATTATGCAAGATTCTTTCTCAAGTGTTTGCAATAAAAAATAATAAAAAAAATAGATCAAACATGATTCAGACAAAATAAATTATAAACAAACTAAACTCAAGGAGAGAATAACTCCTAGGTACTGTAAATCATGTAATCCTTTGCAGCAACCACACAAGAGGGAACTCTTGGATGTCTGTGAAATCAATTAGAAACAAAAGCTTTCTGTACTGAAAGGGCTGGTTAAAACGCATCAAGGAGCCTTCAATAGAGTTTTCTAGTTTGTTACATAAGATGTCTTTGTGCTATGAAGATCTGGATTAGGTCCATTCTGCTAGCCAAAGCCCTTATTGAAATAAGTGTGAGTGTATGAGAAAGGGTGTGGTGATTTTGTTAATAAGAAATTAGTATTATTAAATAATTATTAAATAATTAATATTATTAAAACATTCTGAGTTTTAATAATACTAATGCAATAAACAAAATATACTTAAAAAGGAAAAACAGAAATAAACAACACAGCAAAATCCTAAGCAAATAGAACATAGAAGTTCTCCCAAAATGATAAGACTTTCACAGAGAAGACAGCAAGAGAGAGGCTGGGAATTTAGAGTAACTCTCCTAACTGAATATACATAAAATTCACCTGAGGATCCTTTAAAAATCCACATTCCTCGGGTCCAGATGGGGACCTGAGATTCTGATGTTTAATTTGGACCACATTTTGAGTATAAGGCTAGGACCAAAGTGACAGTATTATTCCAACAAAGGGAAAAGTCTGTCATTTTAAAACTTGGGGAAAACATCAAGACCAGCATAGCAAGAGAGCAAGAAAGATAACCAAACGTGTCTGGCCAAAACCAGAAGGGCATAGCTAAGCACTTCTAACAGAGTTTGGTAAAGGCAAATATTTTCTAAGCCTAGAGCATGAACCAAATTTAGAATCCGAATTGCTGAAACTGCAGAACAAATAAGGGCAGGTATTATTACTCTCACTATATGGATGAAACAGTTGATAATCAGGGCTGAATGTGTCATCATGATGACAACTAGTTGTTGTTCAAGGAGAACTCACCATAGGAACATGGATTCCTTGTCCCCTAATTACCAAGATCTCAGGGCTACAGCTCAGCAGGTAAGTACTTGAAATTATTTGCCTATTTAAACATGACAACTAAATATTTTATACTTTAATTAAAAATAGCTTCCTATTTATGTGATGACTTGAACAACATGTATAAGCATTTCTAAATTGACTCATTGCATTCAGTATTTTAAGCAAGAGTAACCAGGCTCATTGGTGAAGAGACAATGGCACTGGTGGTGAGTTTGGAGTTGGAATGTTGAAAGCTCAAAACTCTGATATCAAAAGCTTTATAAATCACAGTGCCTAATTATTTTAAAAGAATATAAAAGAAAAATAGAAAAGAGCACCACAAAATCCATTTTATTCCACCTTGACAAGCAACATTAATATCATTTTAGAAAAAGCAAGGAGTTGAGAAGAGTTGAGAATCAAATGAATTTGAATTGCAATCCAAAATTTTATAAATTTTGACAAATAATTTAATCCATGTATCAATATCCTTATTTGCAGAACAAGGATAATATGGTTAAACTTATAAGGGTCACTAAATAATAAAGGACACATCACAGAGCCTGTCACATAAAAGCACTTTAAGCATTAAAATTTACTTTTGTATTGCCCCAGTTTTTACAAGATAATTCACTCAACTAATGACCTGTGTTTTTCTGCTCCAACCTACTTGACATTTATTTGACATTTCCTACATACTGCTCACACTATTAGTCAAGGGTTACCTGAACTAGTTACCTAATTACCTAGGAAATACACTATGAATATAATGAGGCAAGGTGAAAGTGAGTCATTGAGGCTTTTAGGAAGAAGTTTTAAGTTTCATAACTCTCAAGAAAATTTATGCCCTTTACAAAAATTCCATGATGATGCTTAAATCTGGGTCAAAAACTGAATGATAGATGAATAATCCCTGGAGTTATTGATTTTGGGGGGGCACGCCCAGCAATGGTCAGGGGTTACTCCTGGCTCTGCACTCAAGAATCACTCCTGCTAATGCTCAGGGCACCATATGGGATGCCAGGGATCAAACCCAGGTCAGTGTTGTACAAGGCGCAAGCCTGCTATACTATTGCTCTAGCCCTGAAGTTACGGAATTTAAATTTAATTTGTCTAAATTTAAATTTAATTTTAAAAAATCAACTATTCACTTATACACCATAATTAATAGTTTTCTTTTGTTGTATGATTTTGACCTACTACAATTTCGCCAAGAAAGTTTCAAGAAAATATGTTAATGTGCTTTTAATTAAATTTTACCATATATTTACGCATTTACAAAATTTAATTTTATATGATTTTAAAATGTAAACTAAAATAAATGGTGTCATAATGTACCCATTTTCTACATCTTGCTCTTTGCTTGACCATCTTCAAAAAACAGTGACGACTGGTGCCCACTCCAGCAAATAGATGAGCAACGGGATGACAGTGATACAGTGATACAGTGATCTTCAAAAATATACATAGTAATTATAATACTAACAATTTTATACTGTTATTACTTCACTACCAAAGACCCCAATCTTCTCTAATACTGGCATTTGGGTTACACTTTTATAGAAGTGTTGACAATTATGGTTCTTGTGTATACAGTTACTTCATCTTACTACCACCGAAGTGCCCAAGATTCTCTACCAAATGCCCTTGTAACCAAGGTATTACTTCCAGTGCATTTAATCATTTCCCGTGCTCTCCTTTGAAACTGAGTGTCTTTATATTTCTATATTCAGCAGATGAGTGAGTACTCATCTGGTGCTTGTCCTTCTCCCTCTGGCTTATTTCCTTCAAAATGATACCCTTCAGTTCCACCTAAGTTGCTGTGAACTACATGATTTCATTTTTAATTTTGGCTATATACTATTTCATTCAGTATGTACAACACAGTTTATTTATTCATTTCTCTTTGGCAGTCTCTTTTGAGAATAACTGGGCTGCTATATGACACTGTAGTTCACTTTTTTTCACTACCGTATGCTTACACTTATAAATACATCACAATATACTTATCCGTGCTCAACCTTCAGAATGGAGATTACTCTTGAGTAGCAGGTAAGGGATAGAATAATGAGGAGACTGATTATGAGAAGTATGGAATATATACTATTTGCAACTTACAAGTTGATAGGATAATATTTTTCTAATTCTTAATTTTGTGCTTATATATAAATAAATAATATTTTGTAGCTATAAGATATTATGCAATTATACAAGTAGAGATAAGAGTGCTCCTTTTTGTCATTTACTCAAAGTGGATAATGATTTTATCCAGGATGAAACATATCACTTAGTGATTTTTCTTTGACTGCCTATTTTAAAAGAGAAACTCTAACTATAAAAACCCAATTTCTTTAATCTTCTTTATCTATTTCATATTTAAATACCATATATTAAAGCCATCTGTAGCACTAGGTGTCTGAAAACTGTTCTCTTTGACCCAATAAAAATTTAGCCTGCTTTCTCTATCTATGGTATACAGAAGCACTGAATGGTTATAAACATATTCATCAATGAAATACCTTTCTTTTAAAACTAGCTACCCAATAAAGACTGACTATAGGCAACACACACACAAAAAAAAATTGCAAAAGAATTGAAGTTACATAGTTGTATCATAAATTGATAGCTGACAAAACAGAAGTATACAATATGCATTCATTCATTAATTCATACAGAAGTAATATTATTTATTAATTTTTTCATCCATGCCTTCAATCATGAAATTAAGTAATAATTAAACTAAATGTCAAGTACTTACTAAGTGTCTAACACTGGGTTAGGTAAATTCACAAAAATTAAGCTGATTCAAAAAGCTTACAATCTAATATTCATGCTACAACCATGGTTTGCCATTATTTTCACTACAAAATTCATTGCACCATACTAAATAGCTTATTTGCCTCAGGAGAGCTGCTGTCTCAGGCTAGACATCTAGCGCACTGGCTGGCACAATACAAGGTCTCAGTAAACATTTACTGGATGAATAACAAATGAAAGTGCATTTTTCTGGAAACTTACAGCTTAAAGTTATCTTTCCTTTTTTTTTCTTCTCGTCAAGCTGCTTTATTTTTCTATTTTGCAATCAGAGTTTCTAGTAAGTCACTATCCTCCTTGATCTTATAGTTCCAATGCCTCTTTCCATGTCCCTTTTCTCTATGCCTTTCCCCCTTCCCTAAAAAGTTTTAAAACTGTAAGCATAGCCACTTACGGCCCTTAATGCGAAATTGAAGTTTAGCAATAGAATCTCAGAATACACTCCAGGGAATTAGTTCACTGACTGTACTTAAAAGACAACCTCTTAAGCTGAAAAGAGCATCCTGGAACATAAGAGACTCAAGAGCCAAGTACTGACTTTATTCATAGCCCAGATTGACATGGATAGCTCAGCAGATAGATGATCTTTGTACAGTTGAGGAGGCCAGAGAAATTAGCCAGGAGGGCAGCTGCCTACAAGCTAACAAAGTAGGGGCAAAGATTTCTAGGGTCAGGCTGAATGTACCATTCTTTGACAAAAGAGAATCACAAGTTTGGTAAATTGAGCATTTTGTTCTGTTTAAGAATATGCCCAAGGATAAAGTAGATAAACATAACACTTTGGAATGGAATGGTTTAGGAGTCTATGGATTGTGAAAGAGAGTAGTGGGGGTGGAAGGAGAGAAGTTTGGCATCAAGGAAAGAGATCTGTATTTACTGCAGCCTTTTTACTGATTTATTTTGTCTTTATTTGTACATTCTCTTTAGATCTTTAAGTAAAGTTGGCACGAGCTGTGTGGTTGATGATAATTATACTTTAGATCAGCCGTTTACTATTACTTTTCATGAGATTTGGTCATTTGAAAATTCCACCAAGTCTAGCATTTTCAGTAAAATGATTACTTTTTACTAGTCATCAGTAAAAACACTTCACAAAATGCTCCAGCTTGTAGTTCCCAGTTCTTGTTGGTCAAAACATCAACCTCTGACTGGTCTCCAAAAACAAATCCATTTGCCTTATCAGAAATGTATCTGTTTTAATTTTATTTAATTTTACATTTATGTCAGTGGGTTCACATATAATTAAGGAGCAAACTTTACCAAAAATATGCAAATGGTTCATCATGTCTTCATTATAGTAGGCTTCTTACCCTATTGCATTACTTCCTAGTATCAGAAAGTAATTTCTTTAACTCTTTTCTGTATATACACATCCTTGTTTTCTGTTTTATCTTTCCGCTTAATTTAAACCCTATGTTTACAAAGTTGTTCAAGATGGTTTGTTATAGACATTCAATATCCCAACTCCAATCCCACCAATCCCACCACTTCTGTCACCTTCCCTCCACTATTTTCTCCATTTTCCCAACCACCTCTCAAGCCTGCCCCTACAGCAGGACCACAATAATTTATATTATATTGTTTGTTACTGTTAAATGGCTAATGGAATAATCAAAAATATTTACATAGTGTAGGATAATATTGGCTTGCCCTTTCTGCCTTGCTACAAGGAGCTGAGGTTTGTTGGGTTACTCACATCACAATGCTCCCATTCCTCTGTGTTTATTTGTAACCTCTTTCTTTGTGCTCTGCCTCCCCAAAAATCACCTTTAGCTCCTAATCAGACTCTGTTAACTTGTAAATATTACTTTTCTCATCTCCTTAAGTCCTTTGCATAGTTAATTCACATGAAAACAGTTAATCCTATGCTTTTGTAACTTGGGAGTTAATTGATTCCAAATGATATTCAGTCCTGGGCATCTGTTCTCTCAACTTAAGTCTCAGTTGCCCTTACTTCCTAACACCCCAAAAGCAGGGTCCTGATGAGGGACTGGAGGACCCAGGGCAAGGTGTGAGCTACCCTTGCATCAGAATGGGCTAGGCCAAAGCACCATAATACTTGACTATAAGTTAAGAGCATGGTCATGGACAAATCCTGTCATGATCCAAAAAGTGACAACTGTACTAGGACCCTGCTGTGGTTAGGAAAGATTAACCCGGCCTGAGCACTGTAATCTGGGATCTATAGTGAGATGTCCCCAGGAGAGCCACCCTACAAGTTTAATGTATCTCTTACTGTGTCCATACAAATTAACTAATATTAAGAAATAGAATTAAGATGTTAATTAAATGATTGTTGGATTAAGCAAGAAAAGGAGGGACACACCCTAGTTGGTATTTTGCCCTTAATTGGAGGACTTTGATATATCGATTGTGCTACCAACCTGGGTGTGTGGTTGCTAATGCCAAGCTTTGGAGAGGAGTTGGAGAAAGACTAGAGAGACCAAGGCAGTGAGTCGCATGGAGAAATGAGTGAGGGGACAGGAGGAGATGGGAATGAGGGGCTTAGTGATATTGGAACAGGCACGTGGGAAGAATGGAATAAATGGCAACTGATCACCAACCAGCCTGGCCCTCATTTCCTCCTTTCTCTGCCCATGGCATTGGGCATCTCTGGTGGGAAGCTGCACAAGACCACTGAATGCAGGTGGCAAGAGAGAGCCTCGGATTTCCCAGTTGCTGGTGATTACACAATGTAGAAGAAAATTTGTGAAAATTATTGTATTTCACCATGAGGACAATAAGTCCTTGTATACACATCTTTGGATCAGGTACTGAGTGTTCTAAAAATGTTTTGCAGATATTTACAGACCAAATCTATTGTCACTATAAGTCCTATGAGGTTATTTATAGCATTGCTCACTCCAAGAATAAGAGATGCTTTTAAAAGTGATGTTGCAGAATCCAAGAAAGAATCATCATCTTGGTAGAGGGAAGTTGACACTGATGGCGAGATTAGTGATTGATCTTTGTATGTCAAAAAACCAACTATGAAGAACATTGTAATCATGGTGCTTTAGTAAAATAAAATTGGCAAGGGGGGAGGGGAGATTCATCAAAGTCTAAGTGAAGCATTAAAGTCATGTAAAGAAGTTTATCTTAAGCTGGAATGCTACCTCCTAATGGCCTACTGCTGGCTATGTCCACAATATCCACCAAAATAGGTAACTGAGGGCTGGAGTGATAGTGCAGCGGGTAGAGTGCTTGCCTTGCACATGGCACACTTGGTTTGATCCTGGTACCGTATTGGCCTCTTGAGCCCTGACAGGAGTGAACCCTGAGTACAAAGCCAGGAGTAATCTCTGAACACAGCCTTGTCTGCCTACCCCTGGCTCCCTGATTGCCCCCACTCCACAAAAACTAAGGGAGGGAGAGAGAGAGAGAGAGAGAGAGAGAGAGAGAGAGAGAGAGAGAGAGAGAGAGAAGCGAATCAATCATGTGCTGGAGAAACAGCAAACTCCTATTCAAATGATGTCTTGACTTGATTTTCTACTTCTAAAAGAAATCTGTAAACATGATTCTCAAACCCTAAACTCCTAATAAGTTTCTTAAGTCATCCCTATTTCTTTTTTTTTCCTTATTATATTAAACACAAATAAACTGAAGAACCAGCCTTGAACAAGGGTATTACAGTTAATTGATTTTGAAGTTAGAGAATAGAGGATGATGAGGATATTTCAAAGCTACATGATTAGTATTACATTGAGAGAAACATGAAAGCCCAGTGATTATTTAGAAATGTTTATCTCTGGAAGGGTTGTTTATGCTGACAAGAAAAGTCTGCAACTTGTGACTTTGCCTTGCAATTTATCTCCCTAAAAATATTTGACTTCATCTGATTTTGAAAGAAAGGACAAAAGTCAGTTTAAGAAGCCACTGCTTATAAGAAGCTGCACTGCAGTATTAGGCTGTAACAAAGCGGAGAAGTCAGAGCCCAACAACTCTCTCCCTTGCGCTATACACCTACAAAATATATCCATGGGCTATACACTTACAAAATAGCCTATACGTTTGATGTTCTAGAGTCTCTATTTCACAATTCTTCCAGAATCCAATTCTAATTAGGTAGAGGTTATTCTGTTCTTTTTCCTCCAAACATCAAAGAATTAATGATCTTAAAATTGTTCTGACAAAAATTTCTTGTAAAATAATCTTTGTTTCTCCACAAGTCCCCAAATTTACTACCTTAAAGGGAGAATTTTCTTCCCCTTTACTCCCTAAATAAAGTTCCCTGTGAGATTGAAACATACCTTGTTTAATAAATTATAGGTTGATGAACCTTGAAATAGGATATGTAATAGATCACCTGAATTGTGGCATTAAAGAAAAAAAGTTACCTCTTAAAACAAATTTGTGGGATTTAAAAAACAGAAAAGAAAAAAAGAATTTGTCGTTTCTCAGACAGAAGCTATTTCTCACAGAGTTA